>NC_056735.1:1591070952-1591138452 GCF_019279795.1 Protopterus annectens | reverse complement strand
GGTGGCTAGCCCTGCCACGAATCCCAAGGACAAAGTATATATTAAATAAATAAATAAAAGAACCAAATATACCATAAACAGTAGAGAAAGCTCACTAAATCTATTTTTGTACATATGTCTGCCTTTCCATCCCACACTCCCACTCTTGAATAAACTAAGCATAACTCTTCCATGGTTGGACAAGTATATCTCCAAAATGAAAGCAATAATTGACAATACATCAAGCTGACAGTTACATTCCTTGATCAATGTCAAATTCAACAAAATGTGAATTGTGCTCTGTATTTGAACAAACTTTCTGACTAGATGAATGGTAACAATATAGATAGATGGACATACATATGGATGGACATATAGATAGCCACATATGGAAATGCATTTACATATACACACACATATATATATATATATATATATATATATATATATATATATATACGCACATACTTACGTCTGTATATATATATATATATATATATATATATATATATATATATATATATATATATATGTGTGTGTGTGTGCATGCGTGCGTGCGTGTGTGTGTGTGTGTGTGTGTGTGTGTGTGTGTGTGTGCCTGAGTGTGGATGATCTGTATATTTATATGTGTGTGTGTGTGTGTGTTTGTGTGCATGTGTGTTTGTATACATATATAATATAAGTATATATATATATATATATATATATATATATATATATATATATATATGGTTTACTATCAAAAGACTGAAATTCATATGGTTAACAGTCATAACGTTGAACGTCATTATTCCGAATGTTCAAAATATAAAAAGTCAAAGTTTAAATGGTCGAAAAACACCTGCAGCATTGACAGCACTGTTTTTGCAGGGGGGCAAGCCTTCCTGCTCCCCCCACACCCCCTGCTACTTATATATTACAACTCCAAGATCACACTACAGTGCTGACAAGGGTATATCCTTGCCCTGTTGTCAACATTATGTTAACAGGTAATTTGCATGCATTTCCTCTCAACAAAATGAACCACTTAATATTCATGTGTCGACCATATGGGTCCCCCAAATGAATGTTAGATCATATGAATTTCAACCATTTGATAGTAAACCTATATATAATATATATATATATATATATATATATATATATATATATATATATATATATATATATATATATCAACAAATGCATGTATTATTTGATTTATTTACCTAAAGCATTAATGGCTTAGACAGATTAATACAACTGAATGTATAACAAGATAAATTTCCAAAAGGTGTTCCTGCATAAAGTCTACAATAACCTATGGAGAAGGAACAGTGGATGCCTGTCTGTATAATGCCTCTAGAATCATTTTTGACATAAGTACCGATGTTTGTGTAGCAATGCACAACAATGAAAAGGTTAATGACCTTTTGATGTTACAATGAGATGTGATGTTGCAGCTATTAGTAAGTCGTAGCTGACATGAATCATTTTTTTTTCTGCTACTCTCCATGCAGAATCTGAAGACAGACATGAAAAGCATTTGAATTCCACATTTGCAAATGCACCTCTATAGCTAAATGAGATAATTTTTCTCTCATCTAGTGTCATCCAGCGTAGGTTGAGTAGCAGTGTCAGTCTGTATCTCTGTAGTAATGCATTAACTACAAGGCCATTATACACATGGTAGATATGAAGCTATTAAATATGTGTACGTATGCATATTTTATCTAAGCAATTAGGCTTGTCAAATAATTAAGGTGTTAATTATTGATGATATCCATCCCATAAAATCAAGGTGCTAATTACAGATGGTATGCATGCTAAATATTAACTCAGTCTTATGTGCCTAATTGCCTCTTAATTTTCTCAGTGCTTGTTTGACTTGCCTCACTGACTGTCATTGTTTGATTTACTGAATCCGTTCATTGCCTGTAAAGGTATATTCTGTACATTCTCTGTTCTGAACAGTTTATATGAGAAGACTCCAAAACTTTATATGCCAAATATGATATTAACTTAACTGTATTTTCCAGTTTGGCCTACTCAGGCTTGAATATGTTCCCTTGGACCAGTTAATTTACTGAGTTAAACAGATAATTAAAAAAAAATCACCAACAAAATAACTAACAGAATAACTATAAAATAAATAAATATGGATAACAGTATATCTTAGTGCTGTACTTTATGTAATCATTGATATGTTCTTTGTGAGAAACTGAAAATTCTATTAAACAGTCAAGAGAAAATAACTATAATGCTAGAAAATGCCTTCACAGAAAGACTGGGGAAAGCTTACATTTTATTTATCATATTTTAGCGACTTTATCACACTTGCACTATCTTCTCAATAAGGCATGATGTCTTCTCTTCCTTCTGTGGTAGGTTTAATCTTCATCACTGGATCACAGCTGCTGTATGTATACTGCCTAAGGTGATATTTGCTATGCATGAAACAGAAGGCAGACAAGCATTTTGCGGGTCTACTGTAGCATTATCAATGAAGTAAGGTCTGAATAGTTTTCTATTCCTTTATCAAGAGAGTGCAGTAAGTTAAATTGCACCACTTTTCCAATAGCACCATTCA
The DNA here is from genome assembly GCF_019279795.1 of Protopterus annectens. NCBI lineage: Eukaryota > Metazoa > Chordata > Ceratodontiformes > Protopteridae > Protopterus > Protopterus annectens. Next base: position 1,591,135,904 of record NC_056735.1, on the reverse strand, counting down.
CTCTATCTGGCTTCTACATGGAGTCAGACTAACAGTATGAGAAAGACAAGTTCACTTGTGAGAACAGAGAAACCTTTAGTAAATACTCATCTACTCCTTTATATTAATCCTCCTGTAACTTAGCACTATCTAGTATTATGACCTGGCAGATTAAGAAACAGATATGGCAAAGCATGCCTGTATCATATCTATACACAGTCAACTTCATATAACAGTCTTCTCTCACACTAGAAAAGCACATTACCATTGAGAGTATTAAGAGCTGGCAGTTAACATGGAGGATTTGGGTCCTAACTACAACAAGTTATGTCTTGTAGCCAAGAGTATATATTCTAATCTTTACAACTTCATTGTCTACTGTTGAAATCTGAGCAAGTCACTTAACCAATGAGTGCTCTCCAGTCACCCCCTAAAAATGAGCAGTTATTTCTAGAGGGCTTACACTGTTAAAGTGTATAAAAAAGTGAAATAATTTAGTAACTCATAATATCATTGGCACAAAAGAATCAAGTTGTGGCAGTATAAAGCAAATGATGTTGCTGGCAATGATGATATTTGTCCTTTCCTTGATGGAAGAAATATAGAACACTAAAAAAAATGGTTCCACTGAACTGCACAACTGCAGAGCTATTACTCATTAAATTAAATACAGTTTATCATAAGTGCATCCTGGTATCCATCTTGATCTCATATAGGTCTTCCTTGGTTTAAGGCCATATGTGAATTACACATGCTAATAAGTAGAACAAGGGATACATATAAATGCCTTACCAATGCCTTCTAGAGTAACTGTACTGCCATTTTGTTAGATATGAGTAAATAAGTTAGTCAGGTCTTCATGGAATCAGTATTGCACTGATAAAATTCAATGATCATGTTCTGAGGAGGACAGATAATAGACAAATCACAGGGGCACAACTCAATGAATTATCTAAATCCTGAAGTACTGTGGAGCATAGGATGTTTCTCTTTTCTCCAGAAGTGTATGCTTGAACAAGGAGCCGGTTGGCTCTCTGTTTCACAGGTGGAAGACAAGGGATGTGGTTTTGCTATATCCTCCAGTCGAGGTAAAAATCTTTATGAGAAGACCCAAATATTAGGGTCTTCTTATTTTATGTATTTTTTATTCTTTTTTAATTCAGAATTAGATTGGCAGAAACAGTATTGCCAGATATGCAAAAGATACTACAATAATAATATGACCTGGCTCAGCAACAATAATGATGATTCGTTGTGTGGGATTCCCAAAAAGAGAATAAAATCCATAAACATCAAACACAATTACAATAATTTAAAGCCTATTATTCTTAATTTTAGAAGTGGAAAAAATGCAGTTCACTCAGCAAAATGCTCATATAATGTGACCAGTGTAACAATTTTAAATGAGACACTTGGGTGTCTAATTGGATCCGTGTCAGAAGTTCTCAGAGTTTATTACAATAAACAGCAGATTAAACAGTGCTTGTGTACTTCTGTCAGTCTAAGGCTCTCACCTGACTTTTTTACCTAAAAAAGTAGAATATAATAAATAAGAAAAAAGAATTCAAAAAGGCAATTGCATGCTTATTTTACAAGGGGATGGCTTGCATTATTGCTTGAGTTAGACATTGAGGTCATGTTTGTGTTGATCTCTCCAATGTGTACTGACCCGTGTGAACCTTCTTAGTAGACCCAGTGTTTCAGATCATATATGCTGCTCTCCAATAGCTGAAGGCATTTGACTTAATTTATTTCTTGGTACAATAAGCAAATACACACATTTTCTGTAAACAGTCTTTGTGTGCAGTGCTTCAACATTTTGCACTAATGGTACAGCTTGCAGGGACAAACTCCAAAGGAGTTGTGTCAGTATAAGTGACTTGCTCCGGTGTAAGCCTGCCCTAATTCCAAAACATTTGATCTCACTGAAAGCAACCTATTCTGGTATAAGGCCTAACTATAATGTAGGCTTACCCTGCAGTAAGTCACTTAAACCAAGAGCAAGTCTTTCAAAATTAGGCTCTCTCTCTCAACACTGAAATGGGAAGGCAGAGTTGAAATATTTTTTTGTAGCTTGGTGTGCTAGTTTCATCTCTAACATCAAGTTTTTGTTGCATAATGTCTGACTTGTTCACTATTGCAGCTACTTCAGGTTTTCCACTGGTGAAGCACTGAAATAACTCATATTACTTAACTCAACATTTCCCTTCAACAAATTATCTCAAATTGCTGTCCACATTCTTCTTTTTCTTTCATTCTTTCTCTGACAGCTCCTCTTAATCCAGTGGAGGATAACCAGGAAGCTTTAATATAACCATATCCTTAGTGGAAATGCAGGAACCCAATCCTGAACAGGTCACCAACTCAACCTATGATGAGCACATGCACTCTCTCACTTACCATACTCGCCTACAGGCAATTATGGAGGAAACATCAGCTCACATGCAATACATCTTTGTGGTGGGGAAGGAAACTGAAGCAACCAGTGAATACCCACATAGACATAGGGAAGACCTGTCCACCCAAGTCAATAACTGAAACGAAGAACTAAGTACTCTGAAGCAAAAAAAAATCCTGTATCAGTGTGCCAAAGTTGCTTAATTTTGCTGCCATCTCCTTGTATTTCTATGTATCTAGTATCTTGCAGGGTTGATATTTCCAAGCCATAACTAGGTTTCACTAGCAAGTAATTTCTAAATATATTTAGAAATCCATTAGCTTACCAAGCATATACTCCAATCAAGTAATATAGCAAAAACGTCCGTCTGTTTAAATGTTTTACATCATATTTCCTTGTGATATCTGAAGCCTTGTTAAAGTATATAGTGATAAGTGAGTGCTATGCTTCATAATAACAGTGTGTATTATAATATGAAAGCATTCAGTTTCATATAGGCTGTATGCACGATAGCACCTATTACTTCTTCGTGTTGTATATTATAGGTATGCCGTTTGCACACTGGCCATCATCTGGAAAAAGGGGCCTGTGTACTGTAGAACTTCTAGGTCATTAAATGAATTAAATGGCTAAATAAATGAGTAAATATTAATTGCTAGAGCAACTGGACCATTAAACATTATCTGACATGAATCCGAGGAAGATTATCCAACATAGCAGTTTGATGTGTGACTCATATAACTTACTTTAAAATCTGTTACAGTTTTTAAACTGTTTCTTAATGCGCAGGTAAAACAATCCATTCAATTGGTATATCTATAACTAAATCATTATGCTACCTTTTTCTCCATTGTAAAACTGATTTTTAATAACTGTTTTATTTATTTATTTTCAGATACATTGTTCAGTGGTCTTGGACTTGGTGCAGTCGTTGCCCTAGGTGTCGCTGCTGTCGTATTAATCCTAGTCATTACAGATGTCAGCTGCTTCTTCATAAAGCAATGCGGCCTGCTTATGTTTATCACCAGAAAAATCTGTGGAAAGAAGAGCAGTGCCAGTGGGAAAAGTAAGGAACTAGAAGAAGGCAAAGCAGCATATCTGTAAGTAAATATTTATGGCCATATACGATGTTTAACTATTTTATATATACATTTTAATGGTGTAATGCAGTACATTATCATGCTGCAGTGGAAATAGTCTTGTTAATGTTCCTGTAGAAAATATTTGATATAGATGGAGCAATATATTGTTTGAGAGTTTTATTTTGAAGGCTAAAGCCTGAAAATAGCCAGAAAAGTTATTTTTGAGACAAATTTCTCTAGGTAAGTGCACATGGTGTGTGTGTGTGTGTGTGTGTGTGTGTGTGTGTGTGTGTGTGTGTGTGTGTGTGTGTGTGTGTGTGTGTGTGTGTGTGTGTGCGTGTGCGTGCGTGCGCGTGCGTGTGTGTGTGTGTGTGTGTGTTTATGTTTACTTAAGTCTCACTTATTCACAATTGAATACTGAGTGCCCCAGGGAAACAATCTAAATACCAGGCACCTTTCTCTCTCCCAGCTAGGAATGTAGCAAGGACATTGCAAAATATCTTTAAAGAATCTAACAGCTTTAATTGCTTATGAATGTTTACAATTAAATCTACTATGTAAAGGGAGATTGCTGTATATGTCCAGTCTCATGTATCCGTGCATTTACATTTTGAGATACAATGCTAGACATACAATACCAGTATATGTTATGTTTATTTAAATTGGTTGTTTATGATTTTAACATACAACTTTATCAGTAATATCATATTTCATCCTCTAAGTTTAACTTTTCTTTTTGAAAAACACTGTTGGATATAGCTGGCCAATACATTACCAGGTATTTGAGAGACAAACTGGACTAGGCCCAGAGCAGCATGTTTTGCAAAACATTTGGTCAATAGCTTCTATTTAGTGGAATATTCTTTTGAGTGGACAGTAAAACTGACAGCTGTCATTTTAGATTACCAGCAATTTGTATCAGTGGGGTTCAATATGTCCATGTCAGTCACTCAGTGACCACTGCTTCTAAAAATGTCAACATTTATTGACAATAACTGTTAAACATCAATCTGAGGGAAACATAAAATTTCTAGAAGAAATAAAGAGAATAATCATTATGAGCAAAAATTACTAAGAAAATCTGCAAACCACCTCTTCATTTTTATTGCTAATTTGCCAGTTGATAAAGTAGATGTGACTATTGTTCCAATTACTTTTGCTTGGTATTTTATGTATTATTGCATACTATAATATAAAACAGTAGCAGTTTATGAAATAATGTGTTGAAAGCATGCCCTATCTTGGGTACCAAAAAAAGGCTAATTACATTCCGGAGTACATATGGTTGATTCTTCAGTATTTAGAAAAAAAAAAAAAAAAAAGCTCCTACCTTCTACCTTTGATAGGGGTAGTAGTTACTCATGATTAGCCTACATAAACATAATCAGTGGTCAGTTCTGGTTAGTTGATGAGAGCATCAGGTTTAACAAGTAATGTTAACAAACTACATAGCAAACAAAGGGTAAGAAGGTTGCACAGAAGAGTGAAGAAGCTTACAACAACTGGGGAAAAAAAAATGGTAATCCAGGGTCTGCGTTATATGCAATTGGTCCCTTAGGGACAGTAGCAGTGGTCTAGCTACTTATTCTGCCACTCAGTTCCACGCCCTAATTTGGAATTTGGTATCTCCTTTAATTTTAAGTTGAGTAGCAAAGAAAGTAAAATTTTTCTTTCCTTTTAAACTGCTGTATTTGTTGCAATCAGCTGCTAGACTTTGTGCAAATCACAGAGCACTAAAACATTTCAGTTCTGACCACAAACTCAGTGCTGGCATTCATTTCTATTCTAAATGCCGGTAATGCACTGAAATGCATAGAAGACCGTTTGTCGTGTGCTGAGTGTGCCCTCTAACAGTCTGTGCCTCGGTTAGCTGTACAATGCCACCCTTCTCAGCTAAGTTTCTGGTTCTTATAGATAAGATCCAGGTCACCCATTCTGAGCCTGCAGGATTGAACTTCCTGATTCCAGCTCTTAAAGTTATTTTTATACAGCATTGGGCAGTAATCAGTGCCTGGCTACCACACAGTGATTAACTAACTACTGTGGTAATGCTCCCATACTCCATACTGCAGGGCACAGTTATAAGATAAATTATACATTTACTAGTGACAATGCTGTGTGTGTGTGTGTGTGTGTGTGTGTGTGTGTGTGTGTGTGTGTGTGTGTGTGTGTGTGTGTGTGTGTGTGTAATAGATGTTGTTAATTTGTAAAAATAAATATTTCCCTGATTCAAAGAGCTGCACTTGTGTTACATGGAGAATGACATACATTTGAGTGTCACACTTCATATCCTTCAGAAAATGCATGCTAATAAAAAGGCCTGTTATTTTTGCTACTTTCTAGGAGCAATATTTAAAATCTGTCCTGATTTCTTGCTCTTAGATGGTGAGAGATATGTATATGGATAAGGATATGAATATGGATATATAGATATAGATATAGATATAGATATAGATATAGATATAGATATAGATATAAACTGCAGAGAAGGATGAAAGGCATGAAGAGAAGGAATTAATAAAGCAAGCAACAATGGAAGCAAAACGCCATGTGACAGGACAAATAGGCAGATGTGTAGACAATAAATGGGGGATAAATGGATTATATGCAAACAGACAAAATGCAGACAAATGGTTAGGGGATAAGATGAGTTAAGGGCAGAGTATCAGCTGCTAGTTCCAGAGTGAGAGAGAGAGAGAGAGAGAGAGAGAGAGAATCTTGGTCTGGGTATCACACGACATAGTGTACATCTTTCATTGGATGCCTGATGTCATGAGATATCTAGTTTGCAAAATCTGCAATCTGCTACAAGAGGAGCTGATTATCAACCTGGTATCTCAATTCCCTGTCAATTGTCACCCCCACTATTAGCTCTGACTGAACCAGGCTACCTGAATAGGATGTGATACATATTAATGAGCGGCAGGAACCCCACTAGCAAGGCATTCTCACCCTAATAACCCACTACAGCTACAGCCTTGACTGGGGATGTGGTAGGCATTGGTCGTGGTGCCTGTAGTTGTGAAATGCTGTTGTCACCTCAGAAAGAGACACACAAAGGGAAGGGTGCAATTACTGATGATGGGTCATAGTTGATGCAATGTTGAAGAGATAAGGAAATAGCCATTCACTTACTCCTGTATATGTTTGCTATCTCTTGACACAGCTAGCAGCATTCTCCTCTCACTTTCTCTATGCTGAAAGACACAATGGTCATACAAGCTCTCACATACTGGTCTGAGGGGAATACAATAGTGAAGAGCTTCAGTGACACATGTATGTGCAAGCTGAAGCTAGAGCAGGTGTCCATAGCTTGTGATATATACTGCTCGACCATGTGCATGTTCAGTAAGGCAGAATGGGGACATGGTATAACCTACACTGTCACATATAGAAAGTATGAAAGTAATCAAGTGCCACATTGCCAATGTTGTTGACTGGAAGTCTTCCCTTCAGGAAGATATTTAAAGATGATGTTTCACACTATCTGGAGATACCTCTTCAGTTTAAAAAAAATGTACCTCAAAGCTACGTTTCTTATAAATTTGTGACCTTTATTCAGGAAAGACTGGAAACAAAGAGGCAGCCCTTAGCTAAGTGGAAGAACGAAGAAGGAATAAGGTAATTGATAGTTATGCAGAACTATGTAGAGGTCTGACTATTCAGTGGGAACGTTGATAATAAGAATAAAGCAGAAAGAGGAAACTTGCTGTAGATTGTCTTAAAGAACAAAGAAAATGTAAACCTTCAGATCAAAATATGCTTGTCAAGCACAACTTATGGCAACTGCATGGAATGCTGAGGGTCCTGGTTTCAATCTCCAGATAAGAAAGTTTTTCATTCCTACTGAGTTATAAAAACAAAACTAGATTCATAGTTTCTACTGTTTTTGAGAAGAAACAATGCCACTAGTTGGAAGTGATTTTCAGGCAGGGCGTTTTCATACCTGAACAAGAAAAACTAAAAGAAAAGATTTCCTTCAATGCATAAGACACATGTCAGAGATAACTGTGTAATACATTGGCAGAAATATTGGGATGCAAAGGTATTTTTGTGCTAGACATTTGACTCATCAAGCCATTAATGGCTGTTAATCTTCAAGAGGTGTGTGTGTGTGTGTGTGTGTGTGTGTGTGTGTGTGTGTGTGTGTGTGTGTGTGCGTGTTTGTGTGTGTGCATATGTGTGTATGTGTGTGTGTGCGCGCATGCATGTTTGTGTTTGTGTGCGCATGTGTGTGTGTGTGTGCATGTGTGTGCACGTGTGTGTGCATGTTTGTGTGTGCATGTGTGTGTGTGTGTGTGTGTGTGTGTGTGTGTGTGTGTGTGTGTGTGTGTGTGTGTGTGTGTGTGTGTGTGTGTGTCTGTGTGTGCATGTGTGTGTGTGTGTGTGTGTGTGTGTGTGTGTGTGTGTGTGTGTGTGTGTGTGTGTGTGTGTGTGTGGACATGAAGTCCTGGGGGGAAGGTGTCGTGGGCCTCAGCAGTGATACTTATCGCAATCCCTCCAACACAGATTTGGTTTTGGCAATTAAAAACACCCACTATTAATGGTTCAAAACAGCCTCATGGATGTACAGCTCTGTGGAGGAAGAGCCCTGGTGTCTGGAGAATGAATGGATTGTGTTTAATTAGAAGGAGGCTTGGTGAACAGCAGGAGCAAGGGCAAAAATGAAATAGGAAAAAGTATTGCAAGTAAATGATTTTAAGAATGAGTGTTACCCTCTGTACCTCTTTATGTGATAACTGTATCACTACACATCCACTAAGAGAATAGATCTCAGAAATCATACTATCTAGAGTAAAGGTAATACTTGATTTCCCACTGAGCACACTATTCTTTCTCTTTACGTCTTTCTTTCTTTATTTATTCCAATACCTGATTGAGCATCAAGGCTTTGCGGGGGTTGGGAGGATACCATTTTGTAACCCAGTGTTGTATTAGGTCTTTGAGTGAGAGTCATTCTTCAGATTGTGCTAACATTGGTTCATTTATAGAGTTTTTGCTGCCGTTTCTTAACCTGTCTTCGTACACTAGCATGTGCATTAGAAACACACATGAACAAACATACACATACACAAAAATGGTTTGCTATGCCTTCATCTAGCATAAGCATAAGTATACTTCCTCAGTCATTTTTTGAGGCTACTGTACATGTAGCAAGTGACAGAGCCAGATACAAAGTCCCAAAATATCTGCTGCCTGCTGCCTTGACTCGTACATCTTAACCACATAAGATGTTGGTAGTCAGTGGTCAACATCACCTTCCTCCCTCCCTCTAGGATAGACAAGATAGGGTATCCCACATACCCAAATCCTTTCATTATATTTTCTCCATTTCTTGGGTTACTAATTTATCTTGCATTGTTTGTTTCACAGATATGACTCCAATTGTTTCTTCCACAATGCTAAAAGTACTGCATTTTACTCTAAGGTAGTGTTAGTATAGTTACAAGAGGCTGAGAGGAATAAATGTCACTCTTCCTTCCCTAGGGGTGTATGGAAACAAACCTCACATTATTGGTTGCATTGGTGCAAAAATCCTCCTTTCGATATATTTGTTTCAGTTTATTTCTTATATTGCATTATTAATGCACTTTTAAATTACAACAGTTTTGTACATTTTTCTGTCTACTATGTATGTTTACATTTCTCATAAGTTAGAACATTATGTTACACTAATATCACAAAAAAAATGTTTGTGTAAGTACTATTTTATTCCTGTCTGCAAATTACCTGAAATTTAGATAAGGCAACAAAAACATTAGCAATCCAACCATTAAGCATTAGAAAGTTCAGCAATAACTGAAGGAATTATTTTTTAGTAAAATAAGATAAACAGTAAAATATTCTGAACCTTCTAAAAAGTATATTAGCTCTTCCCATTTCTAGTTCACTCTAAGCTTCAAAATTTTATAGAGTCAAGTAAACGGTTACAATATCAAAGTTTTTCTTCTATGTATACTGTTGTTAGCATCATATGGATTGACTATTCAAGTTTTAAAATGTCAAAATTTGAAAATAAGCTAAAATATGCAGTATTGCTCATTTTAGTATCTTAACCACTTTAGCAATTATCTGCTAAATACTGTGTGTTTTCTAGGCATGTGTATGAAGCCATTGCTATTCTGTTTATATCTCTGGAGCCAAGTGATCTGGAATATGCAGTGAGTTATTTCTGTATCACATGGCTGTATTGAAAGAAATGCTTTTCTGTGACAATTGATGTTAGTCTCTCTGCTGTTACTGTCAACTTACTTATATACAAAAGTAGCAAAATTTCATAGTATAGTGATACATCATCAAAGGTCCTACTATATCTTAATTCTCTTATCAATTCCCATTCTATGGTAGCATTGTATTAATTCATACTGACACATCTACTTCCTTATTCAGAATAGCTTTTGAACATACTGTGGGTATATAAAATTAAGTATGTAAAGGGAAGAACTATATTTTATGCTGAGCATATCATCAACAAAAAAAAATAATAATTGGATGAGACCATTAAGATATTATCCTTTTGTTTTTCATTGCTTTCAGGAAAGATGGATCAAAGGAACCCATCGTTGAGATGAGGCGAGAGGATAAAAGAATTGCAAATCATGAAGATGGAAGCCCTGTAATTGAGCCCAATGAAACCACACCACTCACAGAACCTGAGTATGTATTTCAAGCATGCCACTGCAATAACATTTTTCATATTCATCAGCTTATTGACTATTAATTCACTTTCTTTCTCTCTAATTGCCTTCTGGTTTCTCTGACAGTTTTGCTCTTTTTCTTTGAGTGATTCCACTTGAAGACAGGTTTTGATTTGATTTACTTCAGCTACAGCAACAATTCCAAGTCTGTGGAGAATTTTATATGCTTACCCAGTCTTGATTCTGATGTTCAACATCTGCTAGGGGAATATATAACAAAGATGACATTTATTGAGCATATGATATGTCATTTTCCATTTACAGTTGAGTTCAGTCACAAAGTACAGAACAAGTACCTTTATATAGGCTCCACTGAGCAGCATTTAGTTAACATCAGCTTAAAATATTTTACTTTTCATATAAAATATAGTTTCATAGAATATTAAACTTGAATACTTGATTTGCTTTGCCAAGGACAGTGACATCTAAAGTTTTAGTACAAAAATGCTTACAGTTCCTAAGATACATTTTTTCTAGAAAGAAGAAGAAAGCAACATGTCATCGAATAATGTACTCCCAGTATCTTTTATTAATTTATTAACTTTGTTGACTGGGTAAGTTTGTGGATCCAAAGACCCTTTAGGCCTTGGACTGTGCTACTTAGACATTTAGGAGTTTTAACAGAAAATTACAATTTTTTTGTTAGTTCCCACGTTTCAGAATGTGACAGCTCATTTATAGAACAAAGCAGTGACTTAGAGAAGATAAATATAGATAGCAATGACAGTGTGCACATGTTATTTGTACAATTCAAAGAATGCAGCAGATCATTTGCAGAACAATAGAGTGATGTGAAAGTCACATTTAAATACAAATGACAATGACACATTGTGAGGTGGTTCACAGTTTAAGAAGAGCAGCATATAATTTTGTAGAAATGAGAACTGGAAGAGATTAAATATGGAATTCAAAGCAGTGTTAACATACATATGACATACTCTGAATATTTGTACTAATGCAGTTTAGAAATAAAATAGTATTTAACTCTGCAAATATAAAATAGCTGCTATATGCCTGATTTAGTTATTGTCAAAACATTGGCACTTATATTCATTACTAATACATTCAAGTAGTTCCATTTAGAATGCACTTAAGTCCTACTGTTTTCATATATCTTGTGGTATTGAGCGCCACACTTCATGTGCAAGTTTTGAAAAATAATTTTCACTTTTTGTCTTGTAGAAATGAGACATTGACAAACAGATAACATAGCCTCTCGATGGGGCATAAGGAATCATGTGTGGGCAGTACAAGCAATGAATTAGTTTCAATGTCAAAAAGTCAAGTAGTAGGCCATTACTGGTAGCCAGTTGGATTTTTCTAGAGTGATAAAATGATATTCTCTGGGTCTCAGGGTTTTGAACCTGCAGACCTTGTTTTGTAGAGTGTGACTGTTTTGTGCAGATTTATAGCAAACAATGGCAAGCAGCATTTTATTGTGGGCATTATTAATTGCAATACTAAAGATTTTCTTGATTCTCTTAGCAGTTGGTAAGAATATTTGTATGCTAACCTAAATGAGTACCACTTTCGTAACATTTTGTATTTGTGGTGCAAAGGATGTTTTTTTTTTTTTTTGGTCTAAAGTTACACCAAGGTATCTTTGTTCAGTGACTTAATGGGTGGCCTTGAGGTTCAGTAATGATTAAAAGTAGATTGGGTTTATGTTTCTGGTGTATCCTAAATATCATGGTAGTTGAGTGTTTACAGTTTATAACAAGCTTCATTTAAGAGAGCCAATTCCCTTCTAGTTTTTTCTTTTCTTTTAATTTGTTATGTGATTTATCTGGGTGAAGTCTGATGATATATTGTCTCTGTAAGATAAGCAGCATAGGATTGGTATAGCAGAATGAAAATCGTCAATGAAAATAGAAATGGGTCCTGCACCCAGAATTAACCCTTGAGTTTCTCTTGCCAAAAAAGTCCATTGCTAGATGAATTACACCCAAGTTTAATGGCAAAAGTTCCATTAGTTAGGTATGCAGTGAACCAGTATAGTACTCTGTCACCTGTAGCACCTTATCATCACCTTAAAATTATATGATTCACTCTCTCTCTGTAAATATAGCCAGAAAAAATAAAATGGCACATCTGTCATAGTCTTCATATACATACCATCAATAACTTTATATTATATAAACAGCTTAACAGTGCCAAATGCAGAAATAAGTTTTATATGCCCTGTTGTATTATAACTTTTATGTGGGATAACTTACCTCAGAAATGAAAACTCTAGTGTCTTGGGAATTGCATCTAGGCTCTTTAAAATAAATTGAAATAAACACAATGCTCTTAGTACATATATTATTTATTAATGCAAAACCACATTAAAAATATTTGTAGTTGATACAAAACATCATGAACAAGTACCTGAATGAAACACCAAATATAACAGTATCTATACATAATTTATTTTTAGCTTTTAATAGTTATTAATGTAAGCCTCATATTATTAAAGGACAGGTAATAAAGAAAAATACATTTCTATTAATTGATGTCAGTAAAAATAATACAATGATAAGCTAGCATCAGCATATCAAACTGCAAGGAGGCTGTCTTTTGCTAAAGTAAATAATGGCTAGTAACAATACTGTTTTTCATTATTTGCAGTGATTGTATATATATTGAATAAACATGAAGAAGAAATACAATTAATCTCAGGCTTGGAATTCATAGGTTTGTTTGTGTCTTTTGGCTTTTCCCGGTTAGGGGTCGCCACAGCGGAACTCCAGTCTGCTAATGATTGGCAGTAGATTTTTATGTGCTGGCTTGCCAGCCCTAACTCACAACCTTCAACGAAGGAACACCCATTCATGCATGTCGCCACACAGAAGACGCTCTAACTGAGAATAAAACGGGCAACGTCTAACTGTGAGGCGACAACGCTACCGCAGCACCACCACTGCAGTCTTGGAATTTATAGGTACTAGACTTATATTCAAGGAGATCAGTAGCAAATTGCCTGAAAGCCAATCAGAGATTAAGCAAACAAGGGGAAATGCCTGCATATTGAGCACTGGACAGCATATGAACACACTGCACTATTGAACATATGTAGAAAAATTAGATCAAGGATAGCTGGATCTCTGATGCAAGGTAATTTAAGTGAGGCATGGAGAATTCCCTCAGGAGTTTACATGACACTGAATGAATACAGGAACTAGAATCCCAATTTCTTCTGGTAGCCCAGATTTGTGTGAACAGAGATTGCTTTTGTTAGTGACCTCTCCAGTTTTTCAAGTTTTTATGAAGTGTCTAGTAAGGTACATACCATATGTTCTATAGCATGTCTGGACAGAGCAGAGTATAAGAGTACCTTGACTTATTTGGCAGTACATTACAAGGTGTGTCAAGAATTTTCTGACTACAATTGCCAAATGGTAATTAAAGGAAAGGGAGATATCAACCCAGGTGCCCAGGTTTATGACTGCTGACTTGATTAATAGCAGGACATTATTTTTGCAGTAAATTGAATCAGTTTGATGTCTCCTGAAAGGGATGGCACTTTATTTCTTGGCATTTAGTTAAAGCCCTTTTTGATGTACCAGGTGTTGACTTATATTAATACATTTATGAAGGGGTAAGTATCTCAGGCTGACTTGACAACTACACCTAGCTTAAAGCCATTAGCAAACTCGATTAAACAGAGATCAGTGTAATCAGCTTGAAGGTCACAGAAAGAAATGTTAAACAGATGAGTGTCTAATATAGATCCCTAGAGGATAATATCACTGGTTACCTTTTCACTATGCTGACAATGTGTATTCTGTCCTTGAGATACTTTCCTATCCATCTAACTGCATTTAGATTGTGACAATATGAAGTGTTGCCATCCATGCCAGGGAGAATAGAGCAGTGCATGCGTAACATATGCCAGCATAGTTAGCTGGGGTTTTGTAAATAATTTTGTGTCATTTGACTAGCACACTAACTTATACAGATGCTTGTGTTAAAAATGTATCAACAATACTATTATAACTGATTAAATGCTTATGTTTAAATTCTGGAAGGGATGAGTAGAAATTTTCAAAATTGTTCCATAATTTTCAAATACTGCAATAGATCTTAGCAAAGTTCTCAGTGTCTATTGTACCAGTGTCAGGTGATCAAATGCAATGTCATTCCATTACCAGCACTGAGAGGATGAACCTGATATAAAAATGTATGTCAGTTATCACAGTTCACATAGTTGAGTTCAGCTGTGTTCAATTCACTGCTTGTTAGAAGCTCATCACTTTACCTTGTGGAAGTAAGCATCTCAGCATCTAATCTTACCTTGCTTTTTTAATTAAGTTAGCTAGGGAACAGTTATTCTTTAGGCAGTCAGGAAATACAGTGAGATTAGTTAAGTATTGTTTTTTCTGCATCTGTTTGAATCTATCGAACTGTGTTATTTTTATTTCACCTGTGACTGAAATTATGATGTTTATTGTACTTAGATATTTAGTATTATCATGTTTTCTATTTTATTATTTATTATTAAATAATTTATACCTTTCATTGTGGTTTGTCTTTTAGAGGATACTTTTAACATCCTGAGAGTACTTGTGCTTATTTATTGACAACTTGGCCACTGCAAAAAGCCTTGCTGCTTTGAGTACACTCTACAATCGATATTAGTATTGATTTTACTTAGTATAATTGGATACCCTTATAGGAGCCTCAGAGTGGTTGACTGGTGTCAGCATTGTTACCTTATATTCTGGGCAGAAGGAGTACTGCTAGTAAATCTGTACCAGCCTTTCCCAGAAGTGTGTGTGTGTGTGTGTGTGTGTGTGTGTGTGTGTGTGTGTGTGTGTGTGTGTGTGTGTGTGTGTGTGTGTGTGTGAGTGCTAGCTACTTGAAACTAGGACATAGTGTTCCAGAGTTAGTCTTGTTTGGGATCTGGAGAGACAGACAGTCTAGCCCCAGGTCAGGAGTGGGTTCCCTGTGTGCTCTTGGGGGAAATTGTGCTTGATAGAAAGAACTACATCTTAAAAAACTGTGTACATCCATTTCTGATTTTAGTGACCATCTCTGATTGGTGTCAGTGGTGAGCATTGGGGCTCCTTGATTACTGGCCCATGGTAGAGAGCCCATCACAAGGATCAATGCTTAATTGCATAAGCTTATTTACAATTCCATCATGTGGTATGGTATTAAATGCCTTGGTCAAATCAGGATAGGCAGCATGGTCAATATGACCACTGTACACTTCCTGCATGACATTACAAAGAAGATTACAACATTTTCAAATCCGAATTGCTATG
The DNA here is from genome assembly GCF_019279795.1 of Protopterus annectens. Lineage (NCBI taxonomy): Eukaryota > Metazoa > Chordata > Ceratodontiformes > Protopteridae > Protopterus > Protopterus annectens. Next base: position 1,591,120,498 of record NC_056735.1, on the reverse strand, counting down.
AGTCAAGCCTAAAAATGTTTTAAAGTTCTGATTATTAAGTCGGTAATGATGTACTCTTTCAGAGAAGACTCTTCAGTCTGATGGGTCTTCAGTTTATAGAGTTCATGCTGAGACAACCTTTGAGGAGGGACATCACAAAAGAAGTGGTCCAGAACTGAGGAACATAACCTATAGATAGGCTTAGGTTAACTAGTTTAAAGAAGGGATCAGTGAGTGCATGTTTGATGCTTTTTATTAGGCAAGCAGGTATATTGTCAGAACCCATGGAAACAGTGTTTTTGTTTTTTGTTTTTTGAGATAATCTTAAGGCCACGATCCTTAGTGATGCTGAGGGGAGGGGTAACTCCGGGATGGCTAGAGCTGGGATGATAGTTTCATAGGGTGAAGTCAGCCACAAACCTGTTTTGCAGTATGTTATCAATATCTTTCAGATTTCAGTGGGAGATACCAGTATGGAAAAGTTTGGATCAGCGTTGTAAAATTATTTCTTAATTTGCTAACATAGCTGAAGAATGACTAATACCTCTCATGTGACTCAGTTGCACTTCTGAGTTTATGGGATATTGTACTGGATTTTATGGCTGTCTTCTGTATCTTAATGAGATTTTTTTATATTATCTTCATGGAGTGGGGATTCTGATCCTACATGTTAAATTGAACAGCTTATTCCTTCTGTTGTATATTTATTTATATCAACTGACAACCAGGGTATTTTGCTTTTGAATTTATCGCTGTATTCAGCTCTAGCAGGGGTTGCAATAATGTACTTGCCAAAAATGGCTGTTCTGATCCTTAGTGTGGGGGATTGTATATCCTGGGTTAACTGTGAATATTTTGTTAATGAATTTGGAGATTTCATCATATAATTGTAAACAGTTTGCCTTTTGAAATCTCTAAAAATGCTGATGTTGGTTATCAGGAAAAGTGGATCTTTTTAGGGTAAAGGTAACTATTAATTCATCAGACATGGGTGTGAAATGCACTGTGTTTGGACTTCAACAGATTGTCTAATAGTGCCGATGAGTAAGGCAATAAGCAGTTAAAATGGGGCTTATTGTAGTAAATGGTTTGACTCCTTCAGCCTTCATGTGTCTTCTGTGTGACTCTGCCAAATACTTCTTCAGATAGTATTCCAGATAAGGGATGCATGTGCCTTGTGGGCTATACCACACTGTTAGCAAATTTGTTATACATTTGTCTCTTGAATACATGTACCCTTCACATAGATGTTAATAAGTACTTCACTATGTGTTAATTTAGTATGAATTCCAGAACATATTTTGTAGTTTAATGGGCAGCCAGATACTTTTTCACTAAATGTGAGTTTCAATGGAAGTGAAGTTCACTGTTTCTCATGCTAAGTCTGTTTTCATTGTCAGAGTGTGTTGCTTTACTTTGTGTAGAAAATGGCTGTATTTTTATTGTAAAACTTGAAGTAAAACTTTTAATTGAAATGCAAAACTCTTTGATGAATTAGAAAATGTATGCTAATAGGTTTGAACAGTGTTCATGGTTACCAGGTAAAGGGGGTGCCAAATAATGGGATATTGTTGTGGCTGATGAGGACGTAATTTATTACCCTGCATAGTGCCTTATTTGCCCACAACCCAGTTCTTTTCAGTCTGGATGTGTATGCTGCAACAATAAAGCATTACTAGCTATTCCAGTAGGTCAGACCTGTACTGAGTAATATCAGAGGGGACTGCTATTCTTAATGTCAGAAAGGGCATAGGGAGGTCAAAAAGAAGATGTAGGTATTCTGAAAGCATCCCCACTCTCATGTTACATGGAGTGATATTTCTGATGTTTGGATGACTTATTGGTTGTTGAACAAAAGCTGCTGCCACTTTTATATTGATTATAATTGTTTGCTTTATTCATTGCACTAAAGAATTAAATAATTCATTGATTAGCCTGGATTTTATAATACAGTCTAAACATGCTGCATTCATTTTTTTGCATTACATTCTTTCTTGCATGCAAAAACTGCAAAGGGGCTGACATTTATCAGGTATTATACTCTGCATTACTTGGAGTGATTATAAGAAACATTTAATATTCAGCTTTCATTTTATAGTCATTGCTGCACATTACTGTGATATATTATCCTCTACAAGAGTAGATTGCAATGGATTTCTGAATTTACTAAAATAAACTGTTATTCTATCAGTTAGCAGAAAGGACTAAAGCTCTGACATGTTAATGAGCTGCTCCCTGTGCCAAGGGTGCATGTTTGAATCTTTCCACCATCTTTTACCTATTTTATGTCATCATTTGATTAAGTGATTTGCTTAGGGCTTTGGGTCAATTAGGAATATGGCTTAGGCTCCTTACTGTATGCCTAGTAACTATGAACCTTTTGTAATTGTTTGCCAGACATGCCCCATTGCATAGCTGTTAGAGCTCAGGAAGTATTATGGAAATATCAACAGCACACCATTTTTAAAGTAACATAGGCAGTTTATTATTTAATGGTAGTAGGAACTACATTTGTTGGTGAAGCACTGAAATGCAACGTTGTTTGCCTACAGCAACATCTGCATTAGTAATAGTTATCTTTAATGTGGAATTATTCAGATGACTTTTACATCTGTTGAGATTGTGCATAATGGCTGAGAATATTTTATCAGGTAATTAATATTTCTTATGCTCTCATAAATACTTTTTTATTTAAATTATGTTACACATGGCTTGCTTTCATAGACTAATGCTAATGATCTTATTACAGTTTCATGTAGTTCATCCATAGTCACCAATAAAATCCATATAATTAATTTTTTTATATCATGAAAGGGAGTACAAAGTTAACAAAGTGGCTATAACTGATGGCAGGGATGCCTGTCTGAGGAAAAAAATACCTTATGGTTTTATCTGTTCATTTTCAAACAGTCCTTAGTCTGGCATTTTAGGATTGCTTGTTTGTGTGTGTGTGTGTGTGTGTGTGTGTGTGTGTGCGTGTGTGTGTGTGTGTGTGTGTGTGCGTGTGTGTGTGTGTGTGTGTGTGTGCGTGTGTGTGTGTGTGTGTGTGTGTGTGTGTGTGTGTGTGTGTGTGTGTGTGTGTGTGTGTGCGCGCGAGTGTGAGTGTGAAAGTTAAATGTCAAAGTAAATTTTATTGTTGATCAGATATACACACCAGTACAAGCTGAAAGAAATTATGTTGCTTTGGTCCCAGTGCAAGACATAACAATGAACACATAGTTTGAGTGATAGTAAGACTAATGCACATACATTAATACATAAAATATTAACAACACAAATTATCACAATTGGACAGGAAGACATTAGACAATATTATACTAGTAGGTATTGCAAAGACTATGACTTCACATTGGGAATGCTTAGATATTGCACTTTATCAGCTGTAGTATGATATATTCTGCATTTACTATACCAAACTATGACTTTATTTGAGAGGATGCTCTCGATGGTCCCTCTGTAGAAGGCATTGAGGATGGACAGAGACAGGTTTGCCTTCCTCATTTTTCGTAGGAAGTGCAGACGTTGTTGTGCCTTCTTCACTGTGGGGCTAATATGAGTCAACCAGGATAGTTCATCTTAGATGTGTACCCCCAGGAACTTGATGTTTTTGACTCTTTCCACTACCACCCACTTAATTTCCAGAGGTTGATGTATCTCCTGAGTCCTCCTGAGTCCACTATTAATTCTTTGGTCTTGCTTACATTTAAGGCCAGATTGTTGCTGTCACACCAACCTATCAGATGCTCCACTTCATCCCTGCAGGCTATTTCCTCACCATTTCTGACTAGACCTATGACCGTGGTATCATCCGCCATCTTGATGATTTTGTTGGATTCATGGTTGGCCATGCAGTCATGCATCAACAAGGTGAACAGCAGAGGACTCAGGTTGCAGCCCTGAGAGACATCCATGCTCAGTGTAATACTGGTTGAACTGTTAGTTCCCACACATACTTTTTGGCGTCTGTTGATGAGAAAGTCCAGTATCCAGTTACATAAGAGGGTTTTGATGCCCAGCTGGATTAGCTTTGATATTAGATTCAGTTGGATGACATAGTTAAAGACAGAACTAAAACTAATGAACAGCATTCTGACATAGCAATTCTTGTTCTCTAGATGTGCCAAGGATTCATGGTGTGCTATAGCTATTGCATCAGCTATGCAGCAGTCAGATCTATAAGCAAACTGTAATGCATCCAGGCTTGAAGAGATATGGTTCTTTATCAACCACTCAAAACACTTCATTACTTTTGATGCAAGAACAATTGGCCAGTAATCATTTAGGCGTGTTGGCTGGGATTTCTTGGGGAAGAGAATGATTGTTGTATTTTTGAAGCAACTGGGTGCAATGGCTAGTTGCAGGGATGTGTTGAAAATATCTCTTAGTACAGTGGACAGTTGGGTAGCACAGTCTCTTAGAACCCTTCCCATAATATTATCAGGACCAGCTGTTTTTCTTGGGTTTACTCTCCTTAGGGTCATTTGTTCTTAGAGATAGCACCGCCTCACACTGTCTGACAGGGAGCTTTTCTGGCCCAGTGTGTGTGTGTGTGTGTGTGTGTGTGTGTGTGTGTGTGTGTGTGTGTGTGTGTGGGTGTGTGTGTATGTGAATTAACTTGGAATCATACCTCTCAACCTCTTAGAGCAAGAAATTTGGACAAAGCCATACATAAAAGTGGGAAAAAGGCACAACAATAGGGACACTTTTTCAATATTGTTCTTACAAACTTAGAAAGTTGAAAGATAACAAGTTTTGCATTAGCATGCATTTTCTGAAGGATGTGAAGTCTGAAACTGTCTGTCATTATGTTCTACCTCCAGTCTTTAATGAGTTGCCACTGATTTGCCAGAAGGCCACAATTTTATGAAAAACAGACCAAAAATATAAGGGAAAAATCTGGACATTCTGTGAAAATCTGTACAGTTGAGCGGTATGCTTGGAATATTTTGGCTACTGTCTACTGTGAAACAAATTTAAAATATGTGACTTGGGTTGATATTATTACTTTTTTTTATACAGACTTCTGAGAAGGATGCAGTCAACAATGCAAGTGTATTTGTCATGTTTGAGGGGTGTCTTTGGATAAAAATCACTTATCCTTCTGAGCTGGTAAAGTTAAAACATTATTGGTTTGTGCATTTGTGAAAAGCAAACTGAAATACTTTAGCATGACCATTTTTGTCATAATCAGCCATGTGATATGCACACAGTTGGATAAATTGCTGTAATTGTTGAGTTTGGATATCGATGGATTATAATGACAACAATTTGAGAGGCCGTTTACAGTTGAAAGGTTCTAAAATGGATACATTTGTCATTATTAGTTCATACATTTTGTTTCACAGCTAATTGGAAAAATGTTCAAAACTACAAATTTAAAATGAATTCTAACAAGTGTTGCTTTATTAAAGCAGGGAATATAATTTAAAACAATCAAGAATTTGATTCAAATATGTGCAAGGGGACCCATGGATTGGAAACCGCTTAGACCCTATTGTACACTTAATCTGCCACTGAACAGATGCATTTTCAATTAATGTGAGATTCAAGGGTAGAGAAGTTTACTGCTGCTCATGCTATGTCTATTTTGTTTTTATACAAGACTGTCTTGTTTTGTTTAACAAATGGCTATCAATGTTTGTGTTATAAAACTGGAAACAAAAGTTTTAAAAATTATTCCAAAAGCAGAGAAAAAAATAGTAAGCACACTGACAAGTTTGAAAAGTCTTTATGGTAACTGGGGATAGACAGCTAAGTAATAGGACACTGGAAGGGGGCCTGGTGCATTACCCTGCCTAAGGCCCCATTTGACCATAATCCAGCTCTGGCATTGACAACCCTTGGATTGTTTGCAATACTGTCTCTCAAGAGGCAGATGACTATAACACTATTCTTATCCAGCCTGGTGAGTGTGTAGTATGTAGTGTGTGTGTGTGTGTGTGTGGGGGGGGGTGCATGTGTGTGTGTGTCTAACAACAGAGTCACTACTGACTACAATGATTCCAGAAGTAGATTTATACATACTAGACATGGATGTGGTATTTTGTTGATGAGGTGATGCCTGTAGTAGGAGTATTTGAGGTTGTTTTGCTGATAGCTAATATTAAAAGTACTAGGAGGCTTGGATAGTGACTTTTAATGGCATTAGCATATGAGTGTATTATGCTGTTTGTATGAGGATGTTGTCTTTATGTGGGTGGGGTTATGGCAGTGCAATGCTCACTTCATGTCTCAGCACTATGTTGCCACATGGCAGTGGCAGTGTGAGAGCAATGCACATTGTCATGGTGATGAACATCAGTGTTTAGACATAAAATCATTATGGAGTCATTGCGTGCAATATAAAGATACAGAGCTGCAGTTGGCTGCCAAAGCAAAGCAGCACAGAGGAGCACAGAGGTCAACAGAAAGACCTATGTGATTTAACTTTGAAAAGTGGCAACCCGCTTCAGCATACAGATAGAAAGGAAAGGATGAAGATAAGAATGTAAGGATAGGAATAACAGCAAGCAGTAGTAAACAGGAAGTGTTCCCATTTCCTTGTAACATAGCTTTTTAAATATGAATGTTAATTACCTAAGGTTGGTTTTGGTGGTTTTGTATCCTACTTTTTAAAAGAAAAATGGAAAAGCTATTTCTTTTTCTGGGGAGAAACTTGAACCAAAAGAAGGGTAGGTATAGAATGTGCTAAAGGATAGCTTAGTGTGAGATAGAAGGAGAAGGACAGGAAGCAGGGAAAGACTGACAAACCCACACTTAGAAACCAATAGGGGCAATATGCACACAGTAGGTATGAAGGTCATTGAATGGACAACTGTATATAGAGGGTGGGTGATGAGGAAGACTATACAACAAACAAGGAAAAGGATATGAAACATACTGAAATGAACACAAAAGAGGGAGAATAGGGTGGACTGGTATGTTTTGATACCAGGATTTCCCAGAAGACAATAAACTTAGGTTTTCCACACATGGATCCAATTCTCCACCATTCTCTACTGCTGCTGAAATTACATGTATGCCAGATCGTACCATAATGTTTCTCTACTGTCCCAACTATTGCACAAAGCTGTACTGTGAGGAATGGCATCTACAACAAATATCTTGCTGCATATGCCCAGAATATGTTTTGGTGAAGTGTACAAACATTGGAATCATCATTTCAGTAGTCTTATCACTTGAAGTTTCTGCATAGACTATATTATAAGCCATTTGCAGATGGTTATGAGCTTACATATTTTGCTCAACAAAAGGGTTAAGGGCATGTGCAGCATCCCTTAAAATATCACAATAGACAGTATAGTATTATTCATGTTAACTGCTCCCTGCATGCATGGTACTTGTGAGTATAGGCATGTCTCTGCTCCCTGCATGCATAGTATTTGCAAGTGCAGGCATGCCTCTGCTCCCTGCATGCATGGTACTTGTGAGTATAGGTGTGTATCTGCTCCCTGCATGCATGGTACATGTGAGTATAGACAAGTCTATCTGGCATGTGTGTGCTCCTACTAACCAAGTGACACTGTTGGTTGTCCTGTCATATGAATCATTGCTATACATGTGACAAATAAGTGAATCGTGAACTGCCCAGATGGTGCACAAGCACATTACAAATAATGCACTGGAGATTACAGACCACCTGAAAGAGCAGAGAGAGTGATGGTCCTTCTTGTTAATGCATTTCAGGCTTGTAGGACCTGGTGTGGCCTTGTTAGCAATATGGACTCTAGGAATGACTGTCTCAATCCTGAAATGGTGAATTTAAAACAAAAGTTCATTGATAGATATTACCTTGAGCATTTGCTAAACAAATAATATGGGAATTCTATGAATAAGTTACATTGACATAAGACCAATGATTAGATGATCTTAGTGGTGTGACATTTAGAAAATAAATGCACCCCTTATCCAATTTCATTCAGATATGGTATGATATTTTTTATTCCCTGGATAATAAAGCTATCTATAAATTGTTGTAGACATTGAAAAAGTCTGTTGTCCAACACAAAGTTGGTAATACATTCTGTAATGCATCTACATTATTTTAAACAAAATTGCAAATTAAAAAGTATTTTTGAATCCCATAAAAGCCACATAGTTGGTCAAAATACAGACAATAACATTTCAAGATGCGGGAGGTGTAAACAATATAAATGTATTCATGAAAGTCCTTACATTCTTTAGTTGATCATCCAGCCTCTATTGGTGCCAAGGAGAAATATAATTGTACAACAATGGGCATTGTTTCTGTTCTTCTTTGTAAAATACGCAATGCCAACTACATTGGAAAAACAGGAACACATTCCAATAACAAATTTATGAAGATGATTACAGCAAAAAAATAATAATGATAATAATAATAATCATAATAATCATAGCATGGATAATGCACTATATAAACACTTATGGGTTTTCAAAAATTAAAAAAAAAATATTTTGGAAAAAAAGTTTCATTAATAGGTTGGATTGGGAGAATTGTCTTGAATATAAAGAACTGATTTGTCAATTAAAATTAAATTTATGTTTTCCCTTCATTTAAATGATATTTCCATACAAAGTGTTTTAAAACTGCTTTTGGCAAAATTGTATTTAACTCAACCATTTATTTATTTAGTTATGTTTTTGATGTACATGTTATTATTTTATGTGTTTTGTTTGTGGATTCCTGGTGATCTCATGTAATTTTTCAAGATTTAATGTTGTGATTAACTCTGAAACAATATTACTGTTGGGAAGGGAATGAATGGATTCCTATATTACAATCAAACCAAAAGAAGTTGTGCATACAGTGATCATGAGGTTTGTCAAATGTCCAAATCAGTGACTCTGTATGATATCAGACCAAAAATATCAAGAAACAGAGTGCAGCATGTAAGACTGCACCCTAGAGTAAGCACTGCAAAAGCAGAAGTTCGTAACTTTGTCAATATCCCACCAGTTGGCTTGTTAGCACACACTTGTTCTATGTTAACTGTACAGTATAAGGACAGTGGCCCAAGAGCTGCTGTGGATGCGAAACTAGTTTTAAGATTATATTACCAGAGGCACCATTCAACACAATGACCACCATTCAATTATTTATTTAACAGAGGCTAAGTCTCAGATGGAAATTGGTGGCATGTTTGGCCATTTTTATCCCTATGCAAGCATGGTGTTTTAGTAGGAGAGTGAGGGCATGAGGCTTACGATTCACTGGAGGGCTACCCATGATTTTGTTGATAAGATAAGAAGTCTTCAACTTGCAGCCAAGTCTTTCTAGGCTATCACATTTTTTGTTTAATACTGGTCAGAGTCAACAGTTAGGATATTCAATGAACTCTGTATGATCACTGGTTGCATGACTTCCTTTACTTCAATTGTAATATAGGGGGTCCTCTGCCACAAATTTTGTAGCCTATTCTCAAGGAGCTGGTTTACGATTTGTGATGCTGTAGCTTGTTGTGTCTCTGTATTGTCCTCTGTAAGTCAGGTGAAAGTTCTTGTTAATAAGACAGTAAAGGATGCACATATGTTTGACTCCATAGGAATGGGCATATAACACATCACTCTCAATTTTATTTGTGGAAGACATTATTCAGCTCGGTCCCTAACTAAATCCCTGCCCGGCTTATAATAGTTCACAATTTGTTGTCTTGCTAGTTGGTGGTGTATAAGGCATTGCCTTCTTTTCCATTAGCATTGATATGAAATAGAAATGAATGTCAACTGTCAACAGACAGAAACACTGATGCTTAGCCCATCAACATCTGCATGTCTGCTGTGCATTTAAACTCAATAATAGCTGAAACTAAAAATAAAAGATTTGAGACTGGACATCAAAAAAGAAACATAGAAACTTAACAGTAGAGTGTTGGTATTAGGAAAATGTTTTTCATAAGGTAATATGTGAGTTTGGGATTAGAGTCAGGGTTAGGATTAAGGTTAACATGCATGAGTAATAATGGCCAGGGTATAGTCAATAAGGAATAGTTAAAACGTAGTGCAAAATGAATATATTTTTGCTGATATGGTGTAATGGGTTTTGCATTTCTGTAAAAAAATGTGCACTGTTGTAGAATTTTAAAGACAGAATTTTATCAAAATAGATGGTGGGCACAGTAGAAGAGAAACAGAAAATGTCTCCTTGTTCATTTCCCTCTCTGGAGCAGCAGTAAACCAAATCTTCTTTCGTATTGCTGACAACTGTGTCCCCCACGCTGACAGGTGTTGACTCTTTTTTTCAAAGGACATCCAAGGAGACTTTCTACAAAAATCTTTTTCAGATCCTGCTCCATAAGTAGATCAGATTGTGTACTCTTTGACAGCAGCTGTAGGAACCTGTTTGATATTTACACTATCACCAGTTTTATAATTCCACAAGAAGAAAGCAGCTCAATTTACAGAGTGTTAGTAATTGAATCTCATTATACCCTATTTTTTGTTCCTATTAAAAATGCACTGCTCTTTAAAGTCTTTCATATTACTATGTTCAATGCATTTTTTTCTCTTTCATTTGATTAAGAAAAGATTGTACCTCCCCCGTAAGAAAACTTCTTTCAAATATGCAAGATTTTTTTCTTAGTTGCAATTTAATTTTTAAACAGCTGATCACTACAGAATGGAAACATTGACATATGGCTCTCTGTTTTGTGCTTGATACATGACATTGGGTTCTTGAGCAACACTGAAAATACTGCTGCTGAAACTGACAGCTGGGAATTACTCTGATATTCTCTCATTGTGACAAATCAGGATATGAGACTTAGAAGTGATGTTGATTATAACACAGACGCTGTGCAAAGCACTGTACTAAATAAATTGTTCCATCTAGAGCTCCTCTCATGATCTGATAAGAACCATTCAAGATTCATTTGTACTTCTACAATTAGATAAAAAGAACATTATTAGATTGCTAGTATTACATATCGTTTAACCCTGAACGGCAGAGTCCTATAGATTGTTTCAGTTGAGATGCATCTTCATTTAACTTACATCTGGTTGCACATGGGCATCAGTGATTGTATTTGTTTTAATGTTTGAAAAATAATGATGTCATTGCTCAATCCCATTAATTGGTCATGCATTTGGGGAAGATTTACATGAACATTTATAACAGACAACATCACAAACATTATCTCAGTGAATAAAGTATTTAGAAATTATAGTAGTTTTTACACATACATGAATTTAATTGTTTCTTTTGTATTTTTAAATGTATAATTACATCATTAATGACTTATTACGGAAAACAGAAAACAGAGATCAGTGTTGTTTCCCTGCATCCTTTGCTTCAATCAACTGAATTTCAATCAGAATAACACAACAATATGTAGTGATATTACAAATTTGTTTACTAGGGCATCCACATTGGAAACATATATTATGTTCCTTCTGGCTGATATCAACTTACTGCATGTTGTTTACATGGTTGTGAAGTTAAACAATGTTTTTTTAAAGAAAATTTCTTATTAATTTAACATATTTACAATATATATACAGAAAGGAAGAAATTCAACACCACATACTGTTATACATAATTAGGAATACATTGAATCATCAAGTAATCTTATACAATTAACACATTAAGAGCCTTGGTATTTCAATAACAACATTTCAAGGCTATCCTAACCACTAAAAGTCTTAATATGATTTATAGATCTTATTCTGATTGCTCCTTTTTCAGTTTTCAATAGTATTGCTGTTAACTTTAAGAATTCTTTGAATATAGAAACCAAATCTGATTTCCAATTTTTAAATAACTTTTCTAGCTCTGCCAGGAGACTCCAGAACATTTTTTGTTGTCTGGCTTTTACATATAAAGGAAGTGAAGAATTCATTAGTATTATTTATATGGTTAAAGAACAATTATCAGACCATAACCCCTTAAAAACATATTTATCTCTTCCCGATATACATTTAATTTTTCACAATCCATAAACATGTGTGCAGTCAGCCTTTACATCCTTACTACATCTCCAGCAACCTGAAGTCATTTTACTATACTTTGAGATTTTATAGGGAATAACAAGCATTCTGTTTATATATTTCCACATTAAACAAATATTGCCAGTATAAACATGAAAAATTTTGACAATGATTAATGTAGCAAAGTTTTATTCTTACCATCTACTGAGACACTCAACCCACTAGTATTTAAAAAGTATGGGTCCCCAAATTTTGTTGAATGTCTTTTCTTTGACAAATGCAGGAGGTGTGGTTTAATGTCAAGAAAATGTGATGGTGCATAATGTTGAGACAGGTAAGTGGGGTTGGTGGGGTGAGAGTGTGTGTGTGTGTGTGTGTGTGTGTGTGTGTGTGTGTGTGTGTGTGTGTGTGTGTGTGTGTGTGTGTGTGTGTGTGTGTGTGTTAGGGTCAGGGATGAGTGAAGGATGGGTGTTATATGTTTGTCTGTGAGTTTGTGTATTTCAGGGTGAGGTTCAGGATTAGGCTAAGTGATAGATATATGCTGGAATTCAATAAAGCACTTTCACCATGCCAGAATAGTGAAGCAGCTCCTGCATGGAATATGGCCGCCAAGAAATCCAGTAAACAACGCTGGAAGTGTGCATGCGCCCTGCCAGCACTATTGTGACTTGGACACCACTGAATAATGCTAATTTCCTCATTTCTTGGTGAAAACCATGCAAATTAGGTGAATTAGCAATTCAGTAAGCAAGCAGGAATCCGTGTCACAGCAATGTCCATTGCAGAAATGTTTTCGGTAACTTACCGTGTACATTTCTGCAAAAATCAAAATGGGGTCATGACAGCTCAAAGTAAAGCATGTATTATGACTACTAGGCATGGTAATGGCCAAAGAATATGACCATTGGCATGGAATACATTTGCAAAATTATAAAAATAAAAGTTTATTTTTTAGCCAGTTCTGGCCATTTAAGCATAGTGCAGCAGTACGCAAACAACACCATGCAGAAAAAAAAAAAAAAAAAACATGAAAAGACAATTTTAAGTGAAATCTGGATTTCATCATTATAGTGGGTAGCATGCAAAACCAAAACAATAACAGGTAACAGTGGTAGCTAAAGAGAAAGGCTCTGGTGTAGTGGTGTAACAAAGGACTAAGGCAGTGGGGTATGCTATGCAAATTAGCTAAATTTATTGAATAGCAAAATGGGAAACCATGTTCACTGAAACCTAACCATGTAGGAGCTATAATGCTGCAGTGTAAGCAAGAGAAGCAGCTGACATGAAAAGGGTGTGTGGCATGCTTGGTGCAAGCATATTATAGCTCCACTGTCTCTATTTGTGCTTAGCTAAGCACAGCTAAGCAAGAGTGGTGTGACTGAGCTAGTTCATGAAATGCTGAGTGTGTTTGCGTCCCTGGGAGGGTCCTTTCTGCACAAAACTGTTTACTATAGCTGCAGGGGGTTGCGTGGTGTGCTGCAGGTATTAAACACAAGGGAAACGAAAAAACAACAGGAACCAGCAGAAGTTTTTACATTTGAGCAGCAGTTGTGCATGGCATGCTGCAGGACTTAGATGGGGTGAAATTGGAAGAGAAAAAAGGGGAAATAGCAGTTTAAAGGCAATTAAGTACAAATAATATAACTGGCTGGTGGAATGTATCATAGTCATCCAATCACACAGGCAGCATCTGCAGCACAACAGTATAAACTATGCAAACACCTTTCAGTCTGTTTTTTCCCACAAACTCTGAACCATTGGTGCACACACTCCGGGGAATTTTAACTGATAAAATGTTAGGGACTGCTGTTGCTTTGATACATCAGTATGTGCTAGAGGCTGAGGGTGGTGATGAGAAGAATTTTGACAATAAGCCCAGGCTGAGGAGGAGGAGGAGAAGAGTGTTCAGACCCAGGGTAACCTACCAGGGGCTACATGATCTGGAGATACTAGAGCGCTACAGGGTGGACAGGGACATACTTCAGCAACTCATCGAGCTGTGCTGGCCTCACCTCAGACCCACAGCCAACATAGGGGAACCCATCCCAGTGGATACCATGGTATGTGTAGCCTTTAGAATACTAGCTACAGGTACTTTCCAAAGACCTACTGGGGACATCATGGGGATCTCATAGGCATCTGCATGTAGGGTACTCCACCACATGCAGGTGAGCACATTTACTTCCCCAGCATCTCTGAGAAGAGGACCAGCAATATACACCTCTTCCACCATGTAGCAGACTACCTAGAGGTACTGGGTGCCATAGACTGCACACACATCAACATCAAAGCACCACCTGGTGAATAGGGTAGGGTCTTCGTAAACCGCAAGAGATTTCACTCCATCAACTGCCAGGTCATGTGCAATACCCAGGGCATTATCATTAATGTGTGTGCTGGCAGCCCTGGAAGCTATCATGACTCTCACATCTGGCATTCTTCACATCTGCACCAGGGATTTTCCAGGGGGGACATCCCATATGGCCATCTGGTGGGGGATGCTGGCTTTGCACTGGAGCTGTGGATGATGACACCCATAAGAAATGCACATACATGCACTCAAAAACACCCTAATAAGGGACACGCCCAAAACCAGAATAATTATAGAGCATGTGTTTGGGATGCTCAAGTCATGGTACTGCCTTAATATATCTGGTGGATCCCTGCAGTACTCTCCAACCACATGTGCACACATGTTCATAGTATGTGACATGGTACGCAATATGATCCTGCAGAAACAGCTGCAGCAGGAACATCAAGGGGAAGGGCCACACAGGACCCCACCATTGCCAAGGTCCCCACAGGCACACAGAGACTCAGAGGAGGAGTCCCCTGACCCAGCTCATGTAGGCAGATGGAGGCTTGCCCAGTATGCCCTGGCTTTGGCAAAGAGGCAATGCATAGCACACACATTGGAACTGTAGGGACCCAGGAACTGACACCTCTCACTAACTTGCACACACAGTACAATGGATGCCACACATATCGCACTACCTGTACCTTATCATGTATAGGCAGTGTACTGCATGCATCTGATATAGGCAGCCCTAAAGCACTGTCCTCACAACTCCCGCAGGAACAAGGTAAGTCAGTCTTCTTCACAATAAATGAATGGAGTAGTATGTTCTGGTAGCATATCTATGGTATCTCTGCACGCATGCAAGGAAATGGGGTGGCCTTCTTGGACAGCAGCAGACAACTGACAGCTATGTGGGACACCAGGAAATGCTTTTCCAATATTGGCTTCCCCACACTATGCAGTAGTACCGAAGGTGACAAATCCCACTGCACTATATGTGTGGGGCCAACTAACTGGGAGGTCATAGGTCACAGGCATGGATTGTCGGAGTTCCATACTCACCACTCAGCCTCACCCAGCAAGTAGGCCATCGAAAACCATAAAGAAATGTCTGGCAAAGGCCCCCAAATGGCAACAATGATGAAATACCCCCCTACACACTGTCTGTATGTCAATATCTGTTATTGAAGGAAAGCTGGAAAGATCATAGACAGGGGCCACACATATGGACAGTATACAGCTTGGAGTAACCTACACAGTGCCTATCATACCTCTCAACTGTACATACCCACTGCATGCAGAATGTGCAGAGGTTTGCATCATATTTGTGGCCTGTATATCATGAAATAGTGGTTGTCTGACAATTCATCGGAAAATCATGTAAGGCTAAGGTCAGAAAATAATGACAGATCGTAGTATCAGAGTTCGTATCCTATAGAAAAACACATGTTAATGCAAAACCTGTTATTGCATCACCTTTATAGGTTTGTAAGGCCAATACTTAAAAAGGGTTGCTATATATAGGCCTTTGTCCCTCAATTACTTATGGCTTTGTTCAGATGTGTGGCTCTCAGAAATTGAGAGGTATGGTGCCTAGTAAGACAACAGGTACCCAAAGTTACTGTGCTGCCAGTTTAGAAAAGGCTGTCACCTTTCTGTGTCAGCACTAACAACATATCACTGGCAAACAGCCATACTCCAGGAATGACAGAGGTTGTCACAGAAGGAGCACAAGTAGGTCTTGTACATCTGTTCTGCTTGCCCTAACAATGCATTTGCCTGTCAACTATTTGCAAAACAAGCAAGAGTCATGTCAAAAAGGCAATGTCAGACAGTGGGGAAACAGACGTCATACCCATAAGAGCAGCAAGCAATTATCAAACTGGTCAACCAACTGTTTATGTTTGGCAGATCATTATTAACACCTTGTCCCCAGGTGTGAGCCATTGACTGTCATATATTGGCCTGTCCAGATGTCACTCTGTGATGGTATGACAGCTAGCCCCACATGTAACCTCTTAATAACATATAGCAACACAAACGATCTAAGGACCACAGCAAATGTAGTGATGCAATGATGGACAACCTGCTAAACAAGTAAACTCAGAGGTGTGAAGTCCATAACCTTGTGTGTGATGTTACAGGATTTACCCCATTCACATCAGAATTACAAATACATATAACAGCAGCCACTGTGGCCAAAGCCTGTGACTGGACTACAGTAGAACAAAGAGACGCACATAAAGAGAAGGGAAACCACTGGCCAAACAAATGGAGAATGTGCACACCAGAACAAATTGTGCAGTAACATAGCTGCCATGCAGTGTATGGAGTCAGAAAACATCACTTGCAAATACACAACACATAATCATGTAAGTGGAGGTCCACAGCAAAAACAACCCCCAAACAAAGGACACCACAGAGGTAAAAACACATGAGAACTCCACAAACTTACACACCACAGACCATGTAGACTCCACACACCAGGGTCTTGCAAACACTAAGGCCTTATCCCAAACCCTAAACACCTTCATTACACAGATTGGCTAAAAGCACTGTCCCACTACCCCATTCCATACAGACTCTGCTAAGGTGACCCTTGTCTGGCATACAAAGCAATACAAACCCTGCCTTGATGGGAATGTTGCACATCTGAAAGTCAAGGCCCATGGCATCAACCTGTAGGTGCAGCATCAACCTGGGCTGTGATATCAGTACGGCATGTCGGTGTGACAGATATGTGTCTCACACACTCCCCCATCTGTGGAATACACTCCTTGTCCACAGCAAGCCAAGTGCCTCAATACCCCTAGTGACGTGCTCCCTGTATAAGTGCACAGGAAACACAAAATACAGACCTGTGATTCCACCTGTGTCCCTGCTGGACAGGGGCTGTGTGTGCTGACATGTCTTAACATGGGTTGCACTCTTGTCTGCATGGGTTATAAGGGCCTCAGGGCCAATACCCATCTAACATCATAGCAACCTATCAACCTATAAATAACTGTCTGTCAGTGGTTCAGAACATTACTCTGTACTGCTCTGCCTCTGACATACCTGGAAGTTACAGTGCTATGTGAAATATAGTACAAATATAATGGACATTTCAGCACAGTAGAATGTACTCTGTACCCACACCCATACATCTCAACCTCTGACAGCAAGACATCTGGACAAGGTCATAAATAAAATTGGGACAAAGGCCTAATGATAGGCATGTGTTGTAAATATTGCCCTTACATACTGAGAAAGTTGGTAGAATAACAGGTTTTGCATTAGCATTTATTGTCTGAAGGTTATGAAGTCTGAAACACTAATATCTGTCATTATGTTGTAAAGTCAGTCTTCAATAATATGCAACTAATTTGATGTAAAAACACAAGTTTAAGTAGACTGGATGGAACTTTCAGATAAACACCTAGACAATCTGCCAAAACTGTACAGTTAAGAGGTATGAACCAGGCTATGACTTTTCGGGTAAGAAGAATACCACACAAGCAGGAGATCCCCAGCCAGTGTATCACCAAGTTGCTGGACTGTTTATACAGCCGTATCAGTCATCTGACTGTAGCCACACCTCTCAACTGGATTTTTTGGGCAAGAATGTCTATAGTTGGGCTCATTATATTGGTCTTTGCATCATACATCTTATATTCTTTTGGTAAAGCACTGTGATGATCGGAGGGTGTCTGTCACTAGGTAATGACACACTACATTCCAGTGTCAGACTTCAGATATGTCAGAAAATGACTGCTAAAACAAACCCTGTACATCTAGCAAATTCCTGTTTACTTTTGAGAGGTATGGCTGTAGCATACAAAACCCTGGCCTGGAGAACAACTATCTCTGGAATGGAGTCCCACTCTCACTATAGAAGGTCATACTGGGCATGCTCCTAAACTTAGATAATCACAGGCCATGTCGGAACCCACATCGGACTATATAACTGTATTGTGCATATATGTCTTTGCATACAGACATCTATGTACACCTTAACTGTCCCTATACACACACCCTTCAGACAGGATTACCCTCAGCTAGCTGTAGGTGGCCCATATGTGATATAGCCACATCTGTTGCATGTGATTTACAGAGATATATATGGGCAACATATAACAATATGTCAGGCATACACATACATAGATGTGGGGAGAAGAGAGACAGACAGTGATAGAGAGGCACAGGGAGACACACAGAGAGTAAGTCATACACAGGGATAACTTGAATGGCATAGAGTGATGTTCTGCTGCAGACAGTGGCATACCAGTCATAATGAGTCACATGTGCCAGCATGAAGGTGAGCTATATTTTGTAATAGTACTGAGGTGGGGGTTATAATATCTCATCACCTTTCATTGTGTGTGTGTGTGTTTGTGTGTGTGTGTGTGTGCGTGTGTGTGTGTGTGTGTGTGTTTATAAGTTGAAGTATTAAGAGGCCATTCCCAATCAGTACACTTACCATTGCCTTATTTCACAAGATCTGCTGAGGTCATTCACCTTAGAAATACCATTGGACACCTCTCAGCCCTATGAGGTCTGTAGCATGTGTGATAACTGTGTAACACTATAATACAAATAACTAGATAGGTAGGGTTTCTAATCTCAGTCCTGGCAAATGCAAGTGTGTGTGTTTGTGTGTGTGTGTGTGTGTGTGTGTGTGTGTGTGTGTGTGTGTGTGTGTGTGTGTGTGTATGTGTGTGTGTGTGGGTGTGTGTGTGTGTGTGTGTGTGTGTGTGTGTGTGTGTGTGTGTGTGTGTGTGTGTGTGTGTGTGTGTGTGTGTGTGTGTGTGGGGGGGGGGGGTGAAACAGTTTAGGCCATTCCCACCCAGTACATTTCCCAGTTCCCTACTTTAGCAGCCCTGCTGATGTCATTCCCCTTAGAAGTACCTTTGTACAGCCTGAGCCCTATAAGCTCCTTTGCACATGCAAGAACTATATAACAGTATAGTACAAAAAACTAAATAGGCAGGGGTTGTATTTCCAGTTCCCGAAAATGTGTGTGTATAATTGTGTGTACAAGTGTTTGTGTAAGTGTGTATGTTTGTAGTATGAAGTATTTTGAGGTCTTTCCCACCCCAGCACTTCCCAGTGTCCTACTTTAACTATCCTGCTAATGTCATTCATCTTAGAAGTACCTTTGGACACTTGTCAGCCCTATAAACTCTGTAGCGCATGCGATAACTGTATAGCACTATAGTACAAATAACTAGATATGAAGGGGTTCTAATCCCAGTCCTAGCAAATGTAAGTGTGTGTTTCTTAGTCTCTGAAACAGTTTTAGGCCATTCCCAACCATTACACTTCCTAGTGCCCTACTTTAGCAGTCCTAATGATGTCACTGACCTTAGAAGTACCTTTGGACAGCTTTCAACCCTATAAGCCCTGTAGCATATGTAATAACTAGGTAACAGTAGAGTCCAGATAACTAGATAGGAGGGGTTCTACTCATAGTTCTGGCAAATGTGTGTGTCTGTGAAGGTGTTTGTAAGTGTGCATGTTTGTAGGGTAATGTATTTTGATGCCATTCACACCCAGTACATTTCCCATTGCCATACTTTACAAGACCTGCTGATGTCATTCACCTTAGGTGTACCAGTATACCCTTGTCAGCCCTCTAAGATCTGTAGCATGTGCAATAACTGTGTAATATTAAAGTGCAAACATTAGACTGGTAGGAGTTCTAATCTCAATACTGACAACTATAGTAGTGTGGATGAAGCCTATCCCCTGTGGCTGATGTGTGTGTAGGTTATAGTATTTTAAGGCCTGTTGGCCCCCTATCCATGACATTACTTTAAAGAGCCTGTTAATAGCATCTGCCTCACATGCACCATGTAACACTATAAAGCCCATACCAGTCATCTCTACAGATGTGCATGGCATATCCACATGTTTGCAACCTATATGTGGTCTGTGTCCCCTAACAATGAGCATTCATGTGATATCATTGCCATTATGTCACAGTTACCATAGTGACACACATGCCACCAGAAGACATCGTACCTGACTGACACATCATGCTGATACAAAGTCTGTCACTCTATCTCTTGTGCAGGTTTGTAGGAGCAGTAGACTAGAGCAATCACTATTTCTGGTGGGTTATCCCACCATCCATGAAGGCATTCACAAGATTACTTCTTGTAAGAGGTTGTGTGTTATGTCCCAGGCATATAGTCTATGTGGAGCATGTCATGTTTACGTAGCACTATAGTAAATACAACTGGATACATAGGGTTACTAATATGTCTATTGGCAACTGTGTATGTTTTTTCTGTATTCATAGACTCTATGACTGTCATTATTGTGTGTATGTGAAGGCTATATCATTTTGTGTGCCTCTTCCACCCTGTGAACTCTTCCATTGCCAACCTAGTTTCTGGCCATACAGATGTCATCCACCATACAAGCACAGCTACACAATTAATAACACCAAGCCAATGTGGTATATACAATGGTTATATCACTGTGTATTGTACACAAGTAGATGAGTAGGTCATCTACTCTGACAAGTGACACCTCCATGTGCATGTCTGTTTCAATGCATGTCCCCATGCAGCGGTGTGTGTAAGTGCATGGGTGTGTGTGTGTGTGTGTGTGTGTGTGTGTGTGTGCATGTGTGTCAGATGGCCCTAACATGTTGAGGGCCTCTGAACCCACCATTGACAATCTTAACAGCCCCTGTAGTTGTCACCCACTTGAATAATAGTGCCAGCCACTGCCACACTACATTACCTCTGTGCTATTTGTGTTATGTATCTAGTGCTATCCTTCATAGGACTGTGCAGGTAGGGGCTGTGCTCAACCCTTTGTCAGCTGCCACATGTGCAGGACTATGACTCTGTGTGCACTACCAGCATGAGAAGCCAGACATGCATATGAGTTAGCAGACACACATGCTGATGGTTGTCAGGTTAGACTAACACAGGCTCACCTGTGTCAGGAATACATAGCTCAAACCTGTTATACACAGTGCCAGGCATACCTCATCAACTGCATGAAGGTTGAGTGGATGGGATAGAAATGACAGGGGCAACAGGTGCTGATAGCTGAATTTGTTGCAATTATAGTAATGGCTAAGTTTGTGAGGGATCTAGTGCCAGTACTTAAGTAACCTCTTCTGTGTGTGTGTGAGCCTGTAGTCCTACAGAACACAAAGGTAACATGTACGAAGGCTAGCTGGCTGTGTCAAGAGTATGTATGCAAGGTCACACTGTCTGCCACAATTGCCCCTCATACACTGTTTCATGTAAATACACTTGGTAAAAATGTACATATACAGCTGTACCTAGACTATGAAAAGGTCACTGTGTTTCCACTCTGCCTTACTCATTATTGCTACTGTCAGCAGGTCCACAGCCTGCAAACACACATATACCTGGAACACAAACAGAATACAGTATGTGACACTACAGTAAGTCAGCAGTACTAACAGCAATATTGCATCATGGCTAACTTGGTACATACACCTTGATGTGTACCCATAATTATTGCCAGCAGACAGCACCTTACACAGCATTACATAACTACACTGTACTACAGTTACCCTGTACATGAGACCCATATGAGCATGTCTGTGCATCAATGGTATGGATAACAGGGGTGTGGCACAAGTATCATGATATGCAAAGGGTGTGGTGTGGGATTGCCAGAGGTCTAGGCTGGGCCATATGGCTGACATCATGTGTGTATGTGAGTGTCTGGAGGGGTGGTGTTCAACTGGGCCATGCAGAGGAGCTGTGCATGTCTGGTGGTTACAGCCCTGTGATAGGGTTGTGTGAGTGTTGGTCCACAAACCATCAAGCCATGTGGACGACTAACACAGGGCTATGTTGGACAGCCATGGACCATACATGGTAGGATGTATGGTTCACCATGTCCCGGCAGGGACACGGTTACTGGTTCTGCCAGGAGTCTCACTGGCACCTCCAGGCCCAAGGACAGATGCAGTAATCCTCCCCGATGGTGACTGCTGTCTGCTGGATCTGAGTCCCTGACAGCACTGGCCAGGACCATGTGCCTATGGCCTGCTCCGGTGTGGTGTGGACAGCACCCTCCCTTCAGTAGTGCTGGTGGTACTACCACTACGGGACTGAGAGTGTGCATAGCCACATGGGCTCTCATCTGATCATGTTGCTGACCTTTGTCCACCTGGTCGATGCCCTACTCCAATCACATACTCAAACACAGACATTGCATGGTCGAGCAGTGACAATGTCTCAACCCACTGTCTATCAACGACATTGGAAAAATGATTTATGGCATCACAAATGCCATGGAGGTCATCACACATGGCAGGAAGCTCTGCATTCATGACCCTGAGCATCTGTCTGGTGTTGAGGACAGTAGACGCCTGTGCCTCCATGATGGACCATAACATGCATCTGGTGACACCTGGGGACTGGGTATGTGTGGGCATACTGACTGTGTGTGAGGACATTGTGGGTGAAAATGAGTTACCAACCAATGGCACAGATTCAGGCCCTGACATCCCCATGTGTGCCTCACTATGACCAACATCATCATGGGAGTTTGCTAAGATACTGACATCAGGCTGTGAGGGGGAGAAACACCAACCTCCATGTTCACCTGCAAGGGGAAGACAACATATGTAAATTAATACCCTGCAGTATTATGTTTGCTGATACACACACACACACACACACACACACACACACACACACACACACGCACGCACTCACACACACACACACACACACACACACACACACACACACACACACATACACACACACTCCTGGTAAAGTCTAGCTCAGCTTTGCCACTACCACCTATGGGCCCTTCAGGCCAGACCTTATGGTAGTTCTGCTTGCCACAATCCATCTCTTTCACAGCTACAGTTAGACCCTCGACAAAGGGTGAAAAATCCTACTGTGTGATGGGCCCATTAGCAAAATGGTAAGTGTGACTAAGACAAAGGCTATTGAAGTGAGCTATACAGTGTTACCAAGTGCATATGCAAGTACTGTATGGGCTGGCTTATTGCTATACAGACCAGACACAATGAGAAGGTTTAATGATATGTGATAATAGCTAATGAAGAAACAAGCAAATACTCTATAATTGCAGCACCTACACAGTTCAGACTCACAGAGATTCACTTCAGACAACAGTGCAGGACAGTCTGCAATACATACAGGAAATATGTAAAGTACTAGGTGCATAGGTTCATAAGATGATACCAGGCTATTGGCCCTGATGCCCTCATAAGCCTAGCCATACTTTCATCCATGTCCATTCAATGCCAGCACCTGTTTCCCCTGTCCAACTGAGTCACACGTGGGTCCTAGAGGTGTCTTTTCCATTTCCCATGCAGTCGTCCAACTTCTTCTTTAAAAAGGCTATACATGTACTGTGGTAGACATTGGGATGAACTGTATTTTACAGATAGTGTATTGTGTGGGACACTGCACTATCCCACCAACAACTACTATACATGCCACAGACCAAGGGAGGGCCTTGCGTGCATGTTGTGTGAGTGGGGTTTGTTTTATAGGTATGCAGAAATGCCATCAAGGCTGACTTGGAAATTTCCTGTATGCCAGACACAGGTCGCCTATGATCTGTCTGTATGAGACTGAGTACAGAGACAGGACTTTCAGTCTATCTGTATAGGATAGGTGTTGCAGACCCTGGATTTGCTTGGTCATGAATGTCTGTAGTTTCGGCAATTGCTACATTTGCTTGGCAAGATACATGCCAAAGGAGCCATTGTATTCAGTAATGCATCTGATAAGGGTAGAGTACAGGGATTTTGTGGCCTCCTGGTTCCTGGATGACATACCCGTATTTGGGAGGTGTGCCATGTAGACAGCCTTCTGTACAATGGTGCCCACACAGTAGAGAACTGTCAGGTTGTTACCTACCATGTTGCACAAGTCACATCACACCTGATTGCATGCTCAGTACATTGTTATTATTAATGCCATAATTAATGTGGATGACATCTACCACAACAGGGAAAACGATGCATCCCTGGTATTCAGTTTGAGGCAATCCTTCTTGCACCAGTCATTAATTTGGGTAATGGTCTCTTGGAGGATGCTCACATCAGTAGGAGAATGTCAGACAGTGGCCAGCTTGCAATCATCTGTAAACCTGGTCAGTCATAGACTACTGGTTTTGTCTTGTAGATCAGAAACATATATCTCAAACAGTAGAGGCCTCCAGACCGATACTTGGGTATACTGCTCTGTAAGAGTCTACTACTAAAGGTGTCTTCCACTACTTTGACCAAGTGGGTACTATCATTGAGCCAGTTAGTTACCCTCTGGTAACATACAGGTTGATGCCTAGCTGTGTAGGCTTATGTATCATGGCTGCCTGGGGATTATTGTGAGAGATTTGGGCTAAGTGAAGATAGGCAGTGTGTACCATCCTCCCAAGTCCTTGTGTTTGTTGACTGTTTCAGAGAAGTTGACCAGATTTAGCAGGCCTGATCTCCCTTTGACTGTACCACACTGTGAGGGCAACATTTTGAGTTTACCGATGTCCCTGTTTATAAGGTCCTTGATATTGCCTTCCATGGCCTTGCAGATCAGGCTAGTTAGGCTGATGTGCATATGATTGGCTTGAGTCAGTGGATTGCTCCACCTTTGTTTATAGGGATGACAGTGGCTGTCATCTGTGCAGATGGGATGACACCAGTGCTCAGGCTTTGGTTGATTACAATGTGTAATGGAACTTGTGCCTGAGTTCATGTAGGATGCAGCCAGGGATGATATCAGACCTACAGAGACTTCTGTGTGTTGTCTTTGAGAGGGCATTATGGACCTGCTTCCTGATGGTGAGAGGAGGGGAGCAGGTATAGTGCATGTCCATGTGTGCTGATGGGGACAGGGAGGTGATGGTTACACTTAGTCTGTCTACAGCAGGTTGGCTATATATATGCCGTATGTGTTTACAGTGTTATTGAGCACCACTACAGAGCAGATTTGGGTGTTGCCTCTGGGATTGCAGATATATGTGTGGAAGGCCTAGTGATTGGCCTTGGTGGATGTGTCAAATCTGCACTAGATAGCTTTAGGGTAATTCACCTGTGACCTTAATTGCTTGTTCAAACCAAGGTGACATTGCTTCCAGCAATTGCCCTGTCCAGAAATTATTTCCACCTGTTATGGTATTTGTGTATGGCTGCTGTCCACCACAGAGATTTAACCTACCTTAAGGGAGATAATTTTGTCCTGTCAGGTATTGCTGAGTCTATACAGCTATGTAGGTGTGTGTCTATGTACAGTATTGTGGTGTAGGCTTGGACACTACTGCTAGTTCCAACTGATGGGATGGTGCTGTAAAGCTACTTCTACCTGCTCTGAGGGGATTTATAGTCAGTTTTGGAAAGTTATTTTTGTTTGACCCTGACAAGGGGGGGGGGGACAGGGGAGATGGTGACCTCAACAGTGATGGCTATGTTGTCAGCTGTTACAAAGGAGGATGACACTGTAAGAGTGCTACAGTGGCTACTTATGTTGGTTAGGACCAGGCATAGGAAATTTCCACCTGTCATAGGAGTGTTGACAAGCTGATCCACTGCATTGCCACTGATAAAGCCGAGGAATCTTTGTGCATTAATCTTTAGGTAGAATAGGTCATGCACACTATGGTTGCATAGTTAAAGTCACGCAGGAGCAGGGTAGATGGCTGAATCTTGACAGATTTAAGCAAGTCCAGATAGGTGTAGTGGGTGTCCATGGTCATGGTTGGAAGTCTGTAGTTAGCTATGATTTGAGTAGGTGTTCTATTAACAGTTAACTGCACTTAGGATATCTCCCATGAGTCATACTGTTGGGCCAACCTTTAGGCGTGTATTTGTATGATAATGTTTAAAACCCCACCTCCTGTAGCTTTGCAGCCCTCCATTTGGGGAAAAAATGTATGGTTGGATGAATAACCTGGCAAGGTTAGGGCACTCTCCACAACTACAGACCAGGTGTCAGTGACTGCACAAATGTCAGCATCCTCCAGGACAAGGTACGCTTGAAATGACATGAGTTTCATGTTAAGACTCATAGCTCCTGTTAGAGAAAGACATCTGCACAAAGGCACAAATCAATGGTGGAAAAAGGCTGGAAGACAGTGACACTTTATACATCTAGCTGTAACACACACATATGGTTTTGCATTCACAGGAATACTCTACAGGATATGACATCTGACATTCAAATGTATGCTGTTATGTTATGACTTCAACCTTCACTGGGTTGCCAGTGATTTGCCAGACAATACACAACTGTATGGGGCATTGTCTACAAATATGAAGCAAACATGCGGTCAGTCTGCAACACTCTGGACAGTTGAAAGGTATGAGCTCAGTATATACCGTACAGTTCAACACACACTTCTGGGCCAGTTGTTTACTATGCACATACCCTATATAAGTCTCTTACATTTGTAAGACAATCATATGTATAATGGTAGCATTTACAGGTGACATATGGATATTTACAACATCCCAGGTAGCTGGCCTAGCAGTGTCATAGTCAGTATTGGACAACAGATACTCCAGTAGTGGTCATACATGAGCTGACCTTTGCTGGGGTGGCTCGGGCCAGAGCTGTGATCTATGTCACTGCAGACATTGCCAGCAGGAATGGCCGTAGATGCCAGACAGCAACATGTGAGTCCAGCAAGTCTTGTTGTGACCTAGTGTTTAACTTCCAAATTCACATTATTGCATCCCCTCTTCTGCATTCCATTACATGCTTAATTAATTGACATACCTGTTATAGCACTGAAGAGTTTCCTCGGCATAATGCAGATGTTTAGTTTTGTGTATTCACAGTCTGTCTTTGTGTAGACAGGTTCAGACCTGTTTTGCATAGGCAGCAGATTGCCTTTTGTAAGTAATGCTCTTGAAGCAGGTAATGGCCTGTTCACCAATTTATGTCCCCACTTCCTATGTGCATCCAGAGTAGCTGTGTTGTCTTTCCATTAGCCAATACTATAACAACACAGTGCTATAATTAGGTCATTCATGTGGATATTGCCCCTTTTTCTTGCCTGTGAGGAGGACATTATGGGGGTGTAGGGGTTACAGCTTCACAGAAGGTAGGTGGAAATACCTCTCAGAACAGAAAATGTAGAGATAGCCCAACAAAATGAGGGACAAAGGTCCAGCATTTGGTGCAAATTGTAAGTAAGTATTGCTGTTATGCACATAGAAGATTGCTAGATTAACAGGGTTTGTCTGGACATGCATTTTCTGCATAACTTGACGTCTGACAGTGATATGTCTCTGACATACCTCTTGACTGTCCAGATGTCTGCAGAATGCCCAGAGGTTTGCCTCTTATGCTTGGACTGTTCCTCAGATAATTTTTGTTTTGAGAAATCAGTAGAATAATGTGAGGATTGAAGTCAGTAAATGGTGACATCCATTTGTGTTTCAGACAACATATCCTTCAGGGATTTTATGTTACAATAAATCCTGTAACACCAGCAACTGTTTCAGTTTGTAACACCATTATGTGAGATATGTCCTTCTTTCGCCCCTGTCCCCGTGTATGTCAGGCATGTTCATATGTTTTGCAGTAAGAGGTTCAGAGGTATGGTATATTATGATTTAGTGACATCACTCCTGATATCCTCTCAGTGACATAGCAGACTTCTGGAAGTGGTGTGAGGCAGTGGCCATAATTATGGTCCCACACCTTGGACATTCTCTGAAAATCTGTACAGTTGAGAATTATGTATGTCTGGCCATTGTTAGACTGTCAAGACTGTGTAGCAATGAAGTACGTAAATGTTTGTTGTGCTGAGTAGGAGAGTGGCAGATGTAAGTGTCACAGAGCCTTTTCTATCTGACTGTCCATGCTGCTACAGTTGCTGGTGGTCTATCAGGTGTATATGTTTGTAGAGGCAGAAAGAAATGTCCTGTAACACCTGAGGATTCCCAGTAGACTGTGATTTGGGCAGTATATGTAAGTGTAGTGTGTGACTGGCAATCAGGATATGTTTCTTCAAACAGGCCTTATATTCTAGAGTTCAGTTGGGGTACTGGTATGTTGCTGTGACTGTGGTGTAAATGGTTGTGGGTGGACAATTTCTCACCGATGTCTGCTTTTACCTAGAGTTACATCTCTGTAGTGCATGATATATTTGAAAATGCATGGATAATTCCCCAGAGCTGATTTGTGGTAGTGTCTTGTTGGTCTGACTGTAGTTCGAAAGGTGATGGGTGAAATGGTTCGCAGCTCTCAGTTTTTTTTCTTTTGTTACATGACTGCAGTCATACTGCTTCACTGCCAGGTGTCTATACTGCTGTTATACCTCTCCACTGGCCAGATGTCTATACACTGTCCATATGCATGGCTCATGTGTTTGGTCTGTTCCCCATAACAGATGTGGGTTTCTGACAAATCAATTTGATGATGTGAGTATTGACATCAGTAAATGATTACAATCATTTATGTTTCAGACCTGGAATCTATCAGAAAATATATGTTAAAACAAACCATGCTACTCAGCCATATTTCAAATATGTCACTATTGTTTGCTCTTTATTCCCCCACTTAGTCAGGCTTTTTGCAGATGTCTTGCAGTAAGAGGCTGAGTATATATATATATATATATATATATATATATATATATATATAAAAGAGTAGTACGGATATGTATTTTCCCTTATGTTAAATGGCTGTTGTGCATGATATGTTTGTAAAAGCATTGCAAATTCCTGCAGCTCAGATGGTGTAGAGGTATGTTGCTGTGATTGTAGTGCACAACATCCTGGGTTCGAGACTTGGCAGGGCTGATTATTTTGTTGCTGGGCAGAACAAGGGCTAATGGAGACAGAGAATTTAAATCACTTTTAAGCAGTCGCAAGCAGGTTTGCATGGCTTTGTGTGAAGCTAAGTGATGCTAACAGATGGTTAAGTCTCTTAGCTTCGCTTAGCGGCACTTATTCCCACTTGCACCCATGCTAATTTTAAAGAAAAAAAAATGATGATAGGAAAATGGTGAAATGGGGGCAAGCAGGGGGTAAAACATTAGGAAAACCAGCTAGGGATGTGTAGAATGGGTGTAGGAAATGACCATAGCTCTACATTTCTACTGCAGCAACAGTTGTGACTGATGTGGAAAATTTGGAATTTACAGCCACACACCCCACAGGGAGAGTTGCTGGCAACATACATTTGTAGAGTAATTTCAGTGTTGAGTGATTTATCTCACTGGACATGGGGTGAAATATAGAGCTATGTATGGGGTAATGATTTTTTTGTGGGATAGATGCCTTTTTTTATTAAGGTGAGAGTGGGATGTTGGGGAAAGACTAGTGGTATGTTTGGGGAGGTAGGTTGGGTAGGATAGGTTGCATTCACTTACAGACAAAACACACAAGATAGCAGACAGGGTCAGTATATTACACATGAGGGGGTTAAACACCTTGGATGGGGAGGGTGGTTGGGAATCAAAGGCCCATTAGCCATGAGCCCCAAAATGGAAACAGTAGGACTGAGGTCTCCATCCATGGGCAGTCACTACTGCACCTTTATGGCCCTGAAGGTGGCTGTGCTGGGGGCTGGACAACAGGGGCAGCCTGCCCTCTAGGTGCACCAGGTGGCCCTCCATCTGCTGCAGCCATCCGCCCAACTCAGAGCGGATGATGCTGTGCAACGTACTCAGAACTTGCAATGGGTGACAGCTGCCTCTCCTTGCCTGCACCGGGAGGGATTGGTCCCATCCCTGAAGCGATTCTACCCAAAGGTGGTGCAGAACCACAGAAGAGAAAGTCACAGGTTGGGTCCCTGAAGTGCTGGGACCCTGTGCCATGGGCAGATGAGGCGGTACAGGTTGATCCGCTGGGCTCTGCCTCCCAAACATGCTATGTTGTTGAGGTTATCCAAGATATATTGGTTAGTCATGAACAAAACATTTTAAAATTGGTTATAACTGCATGCATGGGTGTTCCAATTAATCCAAACCGACAGATTTGAAACAGTTGTATAGCAAACAGAACGCATGCATAAATGGAACAACAGTCAGCATTTTAACAGCATGAAAGTGATGTTGACAGCAACAGGCCACCAGTAATATTATTTGAAAAGGTATAATAATATGCAACCAATTAAATATATGAACAATAATAAAACACATGAACCAACGATAGGTTTTGTGAACAACATACTCGTAGTATATGAATAAAAATTATTGATGCAGATGATGGGTGGGGGGGAGAGAAAAAAGTCCATTAACAACTGTATAGGCTTTGATTTTTCACAACAGTACTGCTCAATAATCTACAGGTCTACCCTCACTTTACATCTACCTCTGGACCCATAGCTTCTGTAGCACATACATACCCATTAGACTGTCAACCTGTAATGGTATGGGGAAGATTGGGAGAACAATGGCTACATTACTGGAGGGGCTTGTACATGTGATGGTTACATACTTGACAGAAAAGGGGTACCCTGCACTGATGTAGTGTGAGTCTGCTACTGGCATACTTCCATGGATTCCTACCTGTGTCCAAGGTTATTGGCAGCAGTGACCACTAGTCATGACAGTGTGACACTTGAGGTACATGTATCAGGGAGAGTGCATTGTGTATGTACCTATCCTACTGTCATTTGCAGGCATATGCATTTGGACAGTGGAACAGTTGTACAGGGTGTATTAGTATACCCTTCATACAGCTACTACACACATTTCTTTACCTGTAGGACCTGTGGAGAAAATATCTGTTAACTCTTTCTGTTCTCCAAATATTCAAGATGTCTTTAGTGTAAATATGTACACACCTCTGTACCACTCCCTGGACTTGAACCTTGTCTGGGTGTGCTAAAATGAAAAACAGGGCTATGTTTCATCACACTGAGTTACTGGGAAACTGATGTTTCTTGCTTGACTGATTTCTGCCTAATAGGCTCTGGGTTAGACAGTCTGACCTTTTAATCCATAGGTTCATAGGTAGGTACTAGGCTATTGGCCCTATGGCCTATACAAGCCTAGCCAAAAAGGTACCCTGGCTTTCGCCACCCAAGAAAATTATTTTCCTGTGCCCCTGTCAAGCAGAACCACAGAAGTGATCCCGGGGTGAATTTCCTGTTACCCATCCAATCATCAAGACTTTTCTTGAAGAGTGCTAATGTGGAGCTCTGTTTGACATAGATAGGTATAGGTTCATAAGTAGGTACTAGGCTATTGGCCCTAGGGTCTATACAAGCCTAGCCAAAAATGTACTGATATTCATGATTGGCAGATAGTTATTGTACTGTGTATTAATCCTTTGAAATCATACCATTTGGAAAGCAAAGATTAACACAAGAATGCAGTGCTGCAGGGGACACACTATAGTACTGTAGACATTACTATTCAGGGTTGAGAACTTATTGCATACAATATTTCATATTTCTTTATATCTTGTTTTATAGCTCCACATTCTACTGTTTTGCATACTAGCTGGTTCTCAGAAGAGCCTCAGTTACTTCATTCTGTCAATGCCATCCTTGCTGAGAAGAACTGGTACACATTCTATTTCTACAGCAACATACCAGAGTAAACACAGCAGTTCGTTTTATACATCTTTATTATAGTGAAATGACACTTTAATTAATGGATATCCTGTGGATCAATATTAGTGTGACAAACATCATTTATTCATTAGACATAGTACATACTATACCTACTGGCAGTAAACAATGTACTCCTTCTACTTTATGCCACTGTATACCGCGAGATAGATCTGTATTCACCAGGCTGTCGACACAACCGTGTCAGTGTGTCTCCATGGGCTTCAGTGTTACTAGCCCTCTCTGCTACAGCTGTATGGTAAGAAAAAAACATTATGCATACCTGTCTATCACATACCTTGATGAGTGGATGGGTAACAGAAAGTTCACAACGGGGATCACACCAACAACACTACTAGATAGGGGCCAAGGGTACTAGCTGTTAGTACAAGGGTCTAGGGAACTACTAAAGGGGCGGTGAATACTGCACAACTTGGCTGGGCTAATATATGCCTTCGGGCAGATAGCTCAGTACCAACCTATGAACCTACATACTCAGGCTAGAATCTGGTACACCTATATCTGTGATACTTACAAACTGTTGGGGCATGGTTGTCCTGAGCATTTTGGATCCATTGGGCCAAGAGCGCACCCTTCCTCCTCTTTAGGTCAGCATATTGATGCCGTACCTGTTCATCAGTTCAGGGGATACCAGTGGCACTAATGAGGTCACAAGCCAGATGGTCGCAGGCCTTTTCTTTATACTGTGAGCTCTGGTACTAGCCCTGCAGCAGTCTGTCATCATGGTTTGAAATGAGGAGCCCAGCCATGACCTTAGACTGCAAAATGCCCCAACACTGCACCCAAAAGTGCGAGCCATCTCCAACACCTGATATAGTTCCTGCACAGATTAAACTACAACAGGTTCTGGCTGTGTTCCCATCTGCACAGTTTAAATAAGGCCATGTTCCTGCTCTTTGCTGTCATTGGACCATTTTGAAAATGCTAAGCTCAGCTATGCAGTGCCCAAATCCACTAAGATGGGTTGCACAGTGATTAAAGAGGTAAATGCTGAGCACTGCTTAACAGTGTGCAAATCCACTTAGCTGGGCTAACTGCTGTATAGAATATACATCTAAGCAATGCTTAAACTGGTTAAGCATAGCTGATCACTGCTTAGCATTGCTCAGTTGTGATTTTAAAAAAAAATAGGCTTGTAGATTAATTCATCATTACTAACATATAATTAAGTGTATATGATTTACTTTACATGACCTTAGGGTGTGACTATACTGTATGGGACACTTGTGTATACATGGGTGAGTTCACATATTGTATGCACTCACACTTCCTGTGAATGTTTGTGTGTCTGTGTCTTGTGTAGTGGCAATGTTGTGAGAAGGCTTTTATGAAGGAAAGGTGTAAGGTTAGGGTAGAGTGAAGGTGCAGCATTAGGTTTAGTACCATTTACCAAGGTGGCGTAGAGGGCACAGCTGATTTTACAGACTCAGATTTAGTTACATCACATAAAGTTAAAATAATAAATAGCCTAAACAGCAGTGATCATGATATAATATATTCTGAATGGTAATGCAAGTATAATTCTACAAAATGCATGATAAATGCTCTGAAAATGACAGGCAAAATGAGACATGAAGAAAAAAATACATAATTGTTGAATGTCACAGGTGTCTATGAGAGTAGTCTAAGTATCATATAATGATTATATAATATTGATGTCCTAGAAATGAAGGCTCAATGGAGGCAGTAAACCTCTTCATTCTGGCTCCTTTCCATAGTTCTGGTCAGCTGTATTCACTAGTGACTTGGAAAAAGTCCATCACCTTTAAGAAGATGAACTCATTTTCTGTGTGTTTTCATGTGAGTGTTTGTGTGGGGGGTTGGAGTGTATATGCGTGATTGTGTGTGTGTGTGTGTGTGTGTGTGTGTGTGTGTGTGTGTGTGTCTGTGTGTGTGTGCATTTTAGTGATTGACATTTCCCGTCTTAAAAATGCAATAATTATACATTAATCAAGACACCAACTTCTCTAAAGTAAGCTAATCTAGGAATAATGTATAGATGATAAGGAGAGTTGGAGGACTAGAGCCCAGCTGTCAATGCAATGAAAACAGTGGCAGAAAATGTGTATGTTTGAGCCAAATGCTGTCAGACATTGTACTGATTGCTAAACCATTAAGTGACTGAAAGAAGTGCAAAGGTGATGTCTGACAAAGACAGAGAGAAAGATCATTATAGCTTCAGCCGGATGTTGGACATGTGACAACCCAAATCTATAGTGGATTGCATTATTATTAGAACAATTCACTTGTCATTGTGGTCAGAAAATGTGTACTAGTAAAATATACAATGATAGTCTAACAGTCAAATTAATGTATTATGATCAAGAGATAGCTCTATCTCTTGATCATAATACATTAATTTGACTGTTAAACTATCATTAATACTTAAATTACATGAGAATGAAGAATTTGATTACATTCGGAGCATAATTCCTGAAGCTATTCCACAAATATTTACCTCTTCCTTACAGAAGCATTCATAGTAGTTGCAGTAGCACTGAGGAGAAGGATTGCTGTCTATTTAGAGAAATCTGTAAATCTTTAATCCTAAAGATCTCGTCATGCCCCAGGTATGAAACTATATATGTACTCTCTTAGGATAAATATAATCTACACATAAATGGCACTTCTATAACATTTAGCATTTCAAACCCCCTAGAGATGCTTTCTAATTAAACCCCAGTGCATAATTTATCATGAAGCTTATTATTTGGTTTTGCTTGTGAACTTGAAATACATATGAGTGCAATATGAGCCTAGAAAATGATGGATTCTCTTGCATGTGTGCTTATATGTTCAGGCCCTGTTATTAATGCATTACAGCAACTAAACTTTACACCAGATAAATTGTTATTAATCATTTATTGCCACATTCTTGAGACACTGTTGTGTGCATCACAGTTACGTGTGCATGGCTACTTATGGTGGCAGCTACTAATATTTTACAGTAATTTTCATCAATGAAAATAACTATTCTAATGTCTGACATTAGATATTTTAACCTTCTGTAGAAAGATTAAGACATTTTCATTGCCTGTCACTCATCACTATTTCATCTAGGTGCAGTAACATCAGCATGAGAGTAGTTAGGCACTTCTGAATTTTTGAAGTACAGGGCCTCTATTCCACACATCTGGGATGCATGGAGGGCATTCTCCTGAAAACTTTGTGTGTGTGTGTGTGTGTGTGTGTGTGTGTGTGTGTGTGTGTGTGTGTGTGTGTGTGTGTGTGTGTGTGAGTGTTTTATTTTTTTTTCCTTTTCTTATAACAGTGTTTGCTCAACCTCCTATGATTTTACATCTGTGACTACATCAGACACTCCTGTTTAGTATCTGCGATGGAAGGTCTGGAGGCTTTAAGTAGAGTTAGTGTCACTGTTATAAATAGATGTCTTTGTCATGTAATGTTAAACTAGCAAGTTCATGCCAAAAAATCTGACTCCTACTCCAGTTATACTTGCCTAAAACCCGTTAAGCCCCTCCCTACCCTTAACTCATTTCCTCCTAATCATCCCTTATTCCTATTTAAGCTTATCCTCCCCTTACCCTCCTAATTCCTACTGCTCTATTTACCTAGCCCCACATTGGAGATGCCTCTGGAAAAATCAGTCAGTTCCAAACCTCATTAAGTCAACATATTTACTTGTAGCTAATCTGCAATATCATTTACGTTATATCTGGACCTTTTTGTCAATATGGCCACTGGGAAAGGGCCCCAGAGTTAACCTGATTAATAACATGTCAAATAAAAATTAAATATAAGAATTCCAAAACAAATGCATATGTGTATACATACATACATACATACAAACATACATACATAACTATGTGAGTACATGTGAATGGGAAGGAATTTCAATTAAATATCTATGCAACAGAAGAGGAGAATATAGCATTATTATGAGATGAAATCAGCAAATTTAAGGAATGATGCAGGCTTTGATAAAAATGCAAATCAAAAAGGCTTAATCTCAGCAAAAGGTAGAAAGCATTTCAATTAACAGAGAATATTTCCTCTTTGTATAACAGAGTAGAGAAAAATAAGTTTGAGCAGAAGACTTGGTCATTTCTTTTAGTTCAGATCAAACAAAGATCATGATCTTTGTAAACTGTGTGGGGAATAGAAATTTAAACAAAAATATGATGGCTTTAGATAGCCAGGGAAATTTTTGTAGTGAGAATGATGCAAATCACAGGCGTGCCAGTGACAGCCTTTTTTTTTTTTTAGTCTGGAGTTGGCATTGTGTTCAAGCATTTTAGGGAGAATAACTGGAAGCAATGGCTTTTGAGAAAGGTTGACCCATTGAAAATGTTTTCGTATTTGTTAGGCAAAAAGGAGACCAGAAACTTGTATGAAATTCAGTTTTACAATGTCAGATCAGGAAGGCTAGATAGCAACAACATACTGTGGGCAGAGGTGTTGACAAAACTTCATTCTTCATCTGACTTACAGTTTATACTACTGGGAACTTGCAACATAGTACAAAAAGTAGGACCAGAGCAGTTACTGAAACCATCACTGACACATTATATACCTTATAACTCTAAAACATTACTGATTACATTAGCTTGTCGACGACAGAATGCATTTAATGACATCTGGTGTGTACACTACAGTCAATGTAATTCAGTCCTAAATAACACTAATTTCCCCGTAATAAATACTTCACAAATGAGTAAAGCATAAAGTGAAAGTATGAATACAATGGCTCATTTCAAATAGCTATGTAGGAACTTACTAAGATAGTAATCCATGAGGATCTTTAGAAGCCTACTCACACATTTCATGAAGTTTTTAACCCTTATTTTTTCAATATGAATAACCCATAGATGAGCAAAGCATTTATATGTTGCTGCAATCCATGAAGGACAAAGTTGCTAATCCAGGGGTGAATTTGCAATCATCAATCCAGTCATCCAGATCGTGTTTGAATATTATAAGAGAAGTAGTTTACGTCATGTGAAGAGAGACAATTCCAACAAAGTGGTACTCTCTTTGACACATATATATCCCTCCATCATATTCTATTTATGTTGCAAAAGACATTTACATCCCTTATGGGACGGTTTATGTAATCATTGGTCTTTTGGATGTACAGGAGATCTAACAGGATGGGGTCTGTTGAGTCTTTGTACACAGGAGCAGAAATTAACCCTCAGTGGCCTGTATGTCACGGAGAAGAGAGCCAAGGCTTTGAGATGGTCTGCATAATAATTCTGGGCCAATGATTTTCTTTGTAAGAAAATAAAAAAGCATTGTGGGCATTTGTGTGGTGTCAAATGTTTGACCAAGTACATACCAAAGGGGGAATTAAACTTAATGATTGGCCATATGAGTGGACAATATAGTGGAATGATCACATCCATGGACATAATTAAAATCCCAACATTCATCAGTGTAAGAGTTATACCAAATTCCTTCTCAAGAAATTCAACATATTTATGTAGGTAAATGAGACACTGCATCTCCTGTCTCTCTCTCTCTCTTTCTCTATACACACATACACACACACACACACACACACACACACACACACACACACACACACACACACACACACACACACACACATACACACACACTCCTGGTAAAGTCTAGCTCAGCTTTGCCACTACCACCTATGGGCCCTTCAGGCCAGACCTTATGGTAGTTCTGCTTGCCACAATCCATCTCTTTCACAGCTACAGTTAGACCCTCGACAAAGGGTGAAAAATCCTACTGTGTGATGGGCCCATTAGCAAAATGGTAAGTGTGACTAAGACAAAGGCTATTGAAGTGAGCTATACAGTGTTACCAAGTGCATATGCAAGTACTGTATGGGCTGGCTTATTGCTATACAGACCAGACACAATGAGAAGGTTTAATGATATGTGATAATAACTAATGAAGAAACAAGCAAATACTCTATAATTGCAGCACCTACACAGTTCAGACTCACAGAGATTCACTTCAGACAACAGTGCAGGACAGTCTGCAATACATACAGGAAATATGTAAAGTACTAGGTGCATAGGTTCATAAGATGATACCAGGCTATTGGCCCTGATGCCCTCATAAGCCTAGCCATACTTTCATCCATGTCCATTCAATGCCAGCACCTGTTTCCCCTGTCCAACTGGGTCACACGTGGGTCCTAGAGGTGTCTTTTCCATTTCCCATGCAGTCGTCCAACTTCTTCTTTAAAAAGGCTATACATGTACTGTGGTAGACATTGGGATGAATTGTATTTTACAGATAGTGTATTGTGTGGGACACTGCACTATCCCACCAACAACTACTATACATGCCACAGACCAAGGGAGGGCCTTGCGTGCATGTTGTGTGAGTGGGGTTTGTTTTATAGGTATGCAGAAATGCCATCAAGGCTGACTTGGAAATTTCCTGTATGCCAGACACAGGTCGCCTATGATCTGTCTGTATGAGACTGAGTACAGAGACAGGACTTTCAGTCTATCTGTATAGGATAGGTGTTGCAGACCCTGGATTTGCTTGGTCATGAATGTCTGTAGTTTCGGCAATTGCTACATTTGCTTGGCAAGATACATGCCAAAGGAGCCATTGTATTCAGTAATGCATCTGATAAGGGTAGAGTACAGGGATTTTGTGGCCTCCTGGTTCCTGGATGACATACCCGTATTTGGGAGGTGTGCCATGTAGACAGCCTTCTGTACAATGGTGCCCACACAGTAGAGAACTGTCAGGTTGTTACCTACCATGTTGCACAAGTCACATCACACCTGATTGCATGCTCAGTACATTGTTATTATTAATGCCATAATTAATGTGGATGACATCTACCACAACAGGGAAAACGATGCATCCCCTGGTATTCAGTTTGAGGCAATCCTTCTTGCACCAGTCATTAATTTGGGTAATGGTCTCTTGGAGGATGCTCACATCAGTAGGAGAATGTCAGACAGTGGCCAGCTTGCAATCATCTGTAAACCTGGTCAGTCATAGACTACTGGTTTTGTCTTGTAGATCAGAAACATATATCTCAAACAGTAGAGGCCTCCAGACCGATACTTGGGTATACTGCTCTGTAAGAGTCTACTACTAAAGGTGTCTTCCACTACTTTGACCAAGTGGGTACTATCATTGAGCCAGTTAGTTACCCCTCTGGTAACATACAGGTTGATGCCTAGCTGTGTAGGCTTATGTATCATGGCTGCCTGGGGATTATTGTGAGAGATTTGGGCTAAGTGAAGATAGGCAGTGTGTACCATCCTCCCCAAGTCCTTGTGTTTGTTGACTGTTTCAGAGAAGTTGACCAGATTTAGCAGGCCTGATCTCCCTTTGACTGTACCACACTGTGAGGGCAACATTTTGAGTTTACCGATGTCCCTGTTTATAAGGTCCTTGATATTGCCTTCCATGGCCTTGCAGATCAGGCTAGTTAGGCTGATGTGCATATGATTGGCTTGAGTCAGTGGATTGCTCCACCTTTGTTTATAGGGATGACAGTGGCTGTCATCTGTGCAGATGGGATGACACCAGTGCTCAGGCTTTGGTTGATTACAATGTGTAATGGAACTTGTGCCTGAGTTCATGTAGGATGCAGCCAGGGATGATATCAGACCTACAGAGACTTCTGTGTGTTGTCTTTGAGAGGGCATTATGGACCTGCTTCCTGATGGTGAGAGGAGGGGAGCAGGTATAGTGCATGTCCATGTGTGCTGATGGGGGGACAGGGAGGTGATGGTTACACTTAGTCTGTCTACAGCAGGTTGGCTATATATATGCCGTATGTGTTTACAGTGTTATTGAGCACCACTACAGAGCAGATTTGGGTGTTGCCTCTGGGATTGCAGATATATGTGTGGAAGGCCTAGTGATTGGCCTTGGTGGATGTGTCAAATCTGCACTCAAAGATAGCTTTAGGGTAATTCACCTGTGACCTTAATTGCTTGTTCAAACCAAGGTGACATTGCTTCCAGCAATTGCCCTGTCCAGAAATTATTTCCACCTGTTATGGTATTTGTGTATGGCTGCTGTCCACCACAGAGATTTAACCTACCTTAAGGGAGATAATTTTGTCCTGTCAGGTATTGCTGAGTCTATACAGCTATGTAGGTGTGTGTCTATGTACAGTATTGTGGTGTAGGCTTGGACACTACTGCTAGTTCCAACTGATGGGATGGTGCTGTAAAGCTACTTCTACCTGCTCTGAGGGGATTTATAGTCAGTTTTGGAAAGTTATTTTTGTTTGACCCTGACAAGGGGGGGGGGGGCAGGGGAGATGGTGACCTCAACAGTGATGGCTATGTTGTCAGCTGTTACAAAGGAGGATGACACTGTAAGAGTGCTACAGTGGCTACTTATGTTGGTTAGGACCAGGCATAGGAAATTTCCACCTGTCATAGGAGTGTTGACAAGCTGATCCACTGCATTGCCACTGATAAAGCCGAGGAATCTTTGTGCATTAATCTTTAGGTAGAATAGGTCATGCACACTATGGTTGCATAGTTAAAGTCACACAGGAGCAGGGTAGATGGCTGAATCTTGACAGATTTAAGCAAGTCCAGATAGGTGTAGTGGGTGTCCATGGTCATGGTTGGAAGTCTGTAGTTAGCTATGATTTGAGTAGGTGTTCTATTAACAGTTAACTGCACTTAGGATATCTCCCATGAGTCATACTGTTGGGCCAACCTTTAGGCGTGTATTTGTATGATAATGTTTAAAACCCCACCTCCTGTAGCTTTGCAGCCCTCCATTTGGGGACAAAATGTATGGTTGGATGAATAATCTGGCAAGGTTAGTGCACTCTCCACAACTACAGACCAGGTGTCAGTGACTGCACAAATGTCAGCATCCTCCAGGACAAGGTACGCTTGAAATGACATGAGTTTCATGTTAAGACTCATAGCTCCTGTTAGAGAAAGACATCTGCACAAAGGCACAAATCAATGGTGGAAAAAGGCTGGAAGACAGTGACACTTTATACATCTAGCTGTAACACACACAGATGGTTTTGCATTCACAGGAATACTCTACAGGATATGACATCTGACATTCAAATGTATGCTGTTATGTTATGACTTCAACCTTCACTGGGTTGCCAGTGATTTGCCAGACAATACACAACTGTATGGGGCATTGTCTACAAATATGAAGCAAACATGCGGTCAGTCTGCAACACTCTGGACAGTTGAAAGGTATGAGCTCAGTATATACCGTACAGTTCAACACACACTTCTGGGCCAGTTGTTTACTATGCACATACCCTATATAAGTCTCTTACATTTGTAAGACAATCATATGTATAATGGTAGCATTTACAGGTGACATATGGATATTTACAACATCCCAGGTAGCTGGCCTAGCAGTGTCATAGTCAGTATTGGACAACAGATACTCCAGTAGTGGTCATACATGAGCTGACCTTTGCTGGGGTGGCTCGGGCCAGAGCTGTGATCTATGTCACTGCAGACATTGCCAGCAGGAATGGCCGTAGATGCCAGACAGCAACATGTGAGTCCAGCAAGTCTTGTTGTGACCTAGTGTTTAACTTCCAAATTCACATTATTGCATCCCCTCTTCTGCATTCCATTACATGCTTAATTAATTGACATACCTGTTATAGCACTGAAGAGTTTCCTCGGCATAATGCAGATGTTTAGTTTTGTGTATTCACAGTCTGTCTTTGTGTAGACAGGTTCAGACCTGTTTTGCATAGGCAGCAGATTGCCTTTTGTAAGTAATGCTATTGAAGCAGGTAATGGCCTGTTCACCAATTTATGTCCCCACTTCCTATGTGCATCCAGAGTAGCTGTGTTGTCTTTCCATTAGCCAATACTATAACAACACAGTGCTATAATTAGGTCATTCATGTGGATATTGCCCCTTTTTCTTGCCTGTGAGGAGGACATTATGGGGGTGTAGGGGCTACAGCTTCACAGAAGGTAGGTGGAAATACCTCTCAGAACAGAAAATGTAGAGATAGCCCAACAAAATGAGGGACAAAGGTCCAGCATTTGGTGCAAATTGTAAGTAAGTATTGCTGTTATGTACATAGAAGATTGCTAGATTAACAGGGTTTGTCTGGACATGCATTTTCTGCATAACTTGACGTCTGACAGTGATATGTCTCTGACATACCTCTTGACTGTCCAGATGTCTGCAGAATGCCCAGAGGTTTGCCTCTTATGCTTGGACTGTTCCTCAGATAATTTTTGTTTTTGAGAAATCAGTAGAATAATGTGAGGATTGAAGTCAGTAAATGGTGACATCCATTTGTGTTTCAGACAACATATCCTTCAGGGATTTTATGTTACAATAAATCCTGTAACACCAGCAACTGTTTCAGTTTGTAACACCATTATGTGAGATATGTCCTTCTTTTCGGCCCCCTGTCCCCCGTGTATGTCAGGCATGTTCATATGTTTTGCAGTAAGAGGTTCAGAGGTATGGTATATTATGATTTAGTGACATCACTCCTGATATCCTCTCAGTGACATAGCAGACTTCTGGAAGTGGTGTGAGGCAGTGGCCATAATTATGGTCCCACACCTTGGACATTCTCTGAAAATCTGTACAGTTGAGAATTATGTATGTCTGGCCATTGTTAGACTGTCAAGACTGTGTAGCAATGAAGTACGTAAATGTTTGTTGTGCTGAGTAGGGAGAGTGGCAGATGTAAGTGTCACAGAGCCTTTTCTATCTGACTGTCCATGCTGCTACAGTTGCTGGTGGTCTATCAGGTGTATATGTTTGTAGAGGCAGAAAGAAATGTCCTGTAACACCTGAGGATTCC
The DNA here is from genome assembly GCF_019279795.1 of Protopterus annectens. NCBI lineage: Eukaryota > Metazoa > Chordata > Ceratodontiformes > Protopteridae > Protopterus > Protopterus annectens. The sequence continues at coordinate 1,591,078,011 of NC_056735.1, read as the reverse complement.
CAGTAGACTGTGATTTGGGCAGTATATGTAAGTGTAGTGTGTGACTGGCAATCAGGATATGTTTCTTCAAACAGGCCTTATATTCTAGAGTTCAGTTGGGGTACTGGTATGTTGCTGTGACTGTGGTGTAAATGGTTGTGGGTGGACAATTTCTCACCGATGTCTGCTTTTACCTAGAGTTACATCTCTGTAGTGCATGATATATTTGAAAATGCATGGATAATTCCCCAGAGCTGATTTGTGGTAGTGTCTTGTTGGTCTGACTGTAGTTTGAAAGGTGATGGGTGAAATGGTTCGCAGCTCTCAGTTTTTTTTCTTTTGTTACATGACTGCAGTCATACTGCTTCACTGCCAGGTGTCTATACTGCTGTTATACCTCTCCACTGTCCAGATGTCTATACACTGTCCATATGCATGGCTCATGTGTTTGGTCTGTTCCCCATAACAGATGTGGGTTTCTGACAAATCAATTTGATGATGTGAGTATTGACATCAGTAAATGATTACAATCATTTATGTTTCAGACCTGGAATCTATCAGAAAATATATGTTAAAACAAACCATGCTACTCAGCCATATTTCAAATATGTCACTATTGTTTGCTCTTTATTCCCCCACTTAGTCAGGCTTTTTGCAGATGTCTTGCAGTAAGAGGCTGAGTATATATATATATATATATATATATATATATATATATATATATATATATATATATATATATATATATATATATATAAAAGAGTAGTACGGATATGTATTTTCCCTTATGTTAAATGGCTGTTGTGCATGATATGTTTGTAAAAGCATTGCAAATTCCTGCAGCTCAGATGGTGTAGAGGTATGTTGCTGTGATTGTAGTGCACAACATCCTGGGTTCGAGACTTGGCAGGGCTGATTATTTTGTTGCTGGGCAGAACAAGGGCTAATGGAGACAGAGAATTTAAATCACTTTTAAGCAGTCGCAAGCAGGTTTGCATGGCTTTGTGTGAAGCTAAGTGATGCTAACAGATGGTTAAGTCTCTTAGCTTCGCTTAGCGGCACTTATTCCCACTTGCACCCATGCTAATTTTAAAGAAAAAAAATGATGATAGGAAAATGGTGAAATGGGGGCAAGCAGGGGGTAAAACATTAGGAAAACCAGCTAGGGATGTGTAGAATGGGTGTAGGAAATGACCATAGCTCTACATTTCTACTGCAGCAACAGTTGTGACTGATGTGGAAAATTTGGAATTTACAGCCACACACCCCACAGGGAGAGTTGCTGGCAACATACATTTGTAGAGTAATTTCAGTGTTGAGTGATTTATCTCACTGGACATGGGGTGAAATATAGAGCTATGTATGGGGTAATGATTTTTTTGTGGGATAGATGCCTTTTTTTATTAAGGTGAGAGTGGGATGTTGGGGAAAGACTAGTGGTATGTTTGGGGAGGTAGGTTGGGTAGGATAGGTTGCATTCACTTACAGACAAAACACACAAGATAGCAGACAGGGTCAGTATATTACACATGAGGGGGTTAAACACCTTGGATGGGGAGGGTGGTTGGGAATCAAAGGCCCATTAGCCATGAGCCCCAAAATGGAAACAGTAGGACTGAGGTCTCCATCCATGGGCAGTCACTACTGCACCTTTATGGCCCTGAAGGTGGCTGTGCTGGGGGCTGGACAACAGGGGCAGCCTGCCCTCTAGGTGCACCAGGTGGCCCTCCATCTGCTGCAGCCATCCGCCCAACTCAGAGCGGATGATGCTGTGCAACGTACTCCAGAACTTGCAATGGGTGACAGCTGCCTCTCCTTGCCTGCACCCGGGAGGGGGATTGGTCCCATCCCCTGAAGCGATTCTACCCAAAGGTGGTGCAGAACCAGCAGAAGAGAAAGTCACAGGTTGGGTCCCTGAAGTGCTGGGACCCTGTGCCATGGGCAGATGAGGCGGTACAGGTTGATCCGCTGGGCTCTGCCTCCCAAACATGCTATGTTGTTGAGGTTATCCAAGATATATTGGTTAGTCATGAACAAAACATTTTAAAATTGGTTATAACTGCATGCATGGGTGTTCCAATTAATCCAAACCGACAGATTTGAAACAGTTGTATAGCAAACAGAACGCATGCATAAATGGAACAACAGTCAGCATTTTAACAGCATGAAAGTGACGTTGACAGCAACAGGCCACCAGTAATATTATTTGAAAAGGTATAATAATATGCAACCAATTAAATATATGAACAATAATAAAACACATGAACCAACGATAGGTTTTGTGAACAACATACTCGTAGTATATGAATAAAAATTATTGATGCAGATGATGGGTGGGGGGGAGAGAAAAAAGTCCATTAACAACTGTATAGGCTTTGATTTTTCACAACAGTACTGCTCAATAATCTACAGGTCTACCCTCACTTTACATCTACCTCTGGACCCATAGCTTCTGTAGCACATACATACCCATTAGACTGTCAACCTGTAATGGTATGGGGAAGATTGGGAGAACAATGGCTACATTACTGGAGGGGGCTTGTACATGTGATGGTTACATACTTGACAGAAAAGGGGTACCCTGCACTGATGTAGTGTGAGTCTGCTACTGGCATACTTCCATGGATTCCTACCTGTGTCCAAGGTTATTGGCAGCAGTGACCACTAGTCATGACAGTGTGACACTTGAGGTACATGTATCAGGGAGAGTGCATTGTGTATGTACCTATCCTACTGTCATTTGCAGGCATATGCATTTGGACAGTGGAACAGTTGTACAGGGTGTATTAGTATACCCTTCATACAGCTACTACACACATTTCTTTACCTGTAGGACCTGTGGAGAAAATATCTGTTAACTCTTTCTGTTCTCCAAATATTCAAGATGTCTTTAGTGTAAATATGTACACACCTCTGTACCACTCCCTGGACTTGAACCTTGTCTGGGTGTGCTAAAATGAAAAACAGGGCTATGTTTCATCACACTGAGTTACTGGGAAACTGATGTTTCTTGCTTGACTGATTTCTGCCTAATAGGCTCTGGGTTAGACAGTCTGACCTTTTAATCCATAGGTTCATAGGTAGGTACTAGGCTATTGGCCCTATGGCCTATACAAGCCTAGCCAAAAAGGTACCCTGGCTTTCGCCACCCAAGAAAATTATTTTCCTGTGCCCCTGTCAAGCAGAACCACAGAAGTGATCCCCGGGGTGAATTTCCTGTTACCCATCCAATCATCAAGACTTTTCTTGAAGAGTGCTAATGTGGAGCTCTGTTTGACATAGATAGGTATAGGTTCATAAGTAGGTACTAGGCTATTGGCCCTAGGGTCTATACAAGCCTAGCCAAAAATGTACTGATATTCATGATTGGCAGATAGTTATTGTACTGTGTATTAATCCTTTGAAATCATACCATTTGGAAAGCAAAGATTAACACAAGAATGCAGTGCTGCAGGGGACACACTATAGTACTGTAGACATTACTATTCAGGGTTGAGAACTTATTGCATACAATATTTCATATTTCTTTATATCTTGTTTTATAGCTCCACATTCTACTGTTTTGCATACTAGCTGGTTCTCAGAAGAGCCTCAGTTACTTCATTCTGTCAATGCCATCCTTGCTGAGAAGAACTGGTACACATTCTATTTCTACAGCAACATACCAGAGTAAACACAGCAGTTCGTTTTATACATCTTTATTATAGTGAAATGACACTTTAATTAATGGATATCCTGTGGATCAATATTAGTGTGACAAACATCATTTATTCATTAGACATAGTACATACTATACCTACTGGCAGTAAACAATGTACTCCTTCTACTTTATGCCACTGTATACCGCGAGATAGATCTGTATTCACCAGGCTGTCGACACAACCGTGTCAGTGTGTCTCCATGGGCTTCAGTGTTACTAGCCCTCTCTGCTGCAGCTGTAGGGGTGAGAAACAAACATTATGCATACCTGTCTATCACATACCTTGATGAGTGGATGGGTAACAGAAAGTTCACAACGGGGATCACACCAACAACACTACTAGATAGGGGCCAAGGGTACTAGCTGTTAGTACAAGGGTCTAGGGAACTACTAAAGGGGCGGTGAATACTGCACAACTTGGCTGGGCTAATATATGCCTTCGGGCAGATAGCTCAGTACCAACCTATGAACCTACATACTCAGGCTAGAATCTGGTACACCTATATCTGTGATACTTACAAACTGTTGGGGCATGGTTGTCCTGAGCATTTTGGATCCATTGGGCCAAGAGCGCACCCTTCCTCCTCTTTAGGTCAGCATATTGATGCCGTACCTGTTCATCAGTTCAGGGGATACCAGTGGCACTAATGAGGTCACAAGCCAGATGGTCGCAGGCCTTTTCTTTATACTGTGAGCTCTGGTACTAGCCCTGCAGCAGTCTGTCATCATGGTTTGAAATGAGGAGCCCAGCCATGACCTTAGACTGCAAAATGCCCCAACACTGCACCCAAAAGTGCGAGCCATCTCCAACACCTGATATAGTTCCTGCACAGATTAAACTACAACAGGTTCTGGCTGTGTTCCCATCTGCACAGTTTAAATAAGGCCATGTTCCTGCTCTTTGCTGTCATTGGACCATTTTGAAAATGCTAAGCTCAGCTATGCAGTGCCCAAATCCACTAAGATGGGTTGCACAGTGATTAAAGAGGTAAATGCTGAGCACTGCTTAACAGTGTGCAAATCCACTTAGCTGGGCTAACTGCTGTATAGAATATACATCTAAGCAATGCTTAAACTGGTTAAGCATAGCTGATCACTGCTTAGCATTGCTCAGTTGTGATTTTAATGTCAAATAGGCTTGTAGATTAATTCATCATTACTAACATATAATTAAGTGTATATGATTTACTTTACATGACCTTAGGGTGTGACTATACTGTATGGGACACTTGTGTATACATGGGTGAGTTCACATATTGTATGCACTCACACTTCCTGTGAATGTTTGTGTGTCTGTGTCTTGTGTAGTGGCAATGTTGTGAGAAGGCTTTTATGAAGGAAAGGTGTAAGGTTAGGGTAGAGTGAAGGTGCAGCATTAGGTTTAGTACCATTTACCAAGGTGGCGTAGAGGGCACAGCTGATTTTACAGACTCAGATTTAGTTACATCACATAAAGTTAAAATAATAAATAGCCTAAATAGCAGTGATCATGATATAATATATTCTGAATGGTAATGCAAGTATAATTCTACAAAATGCATGATAAATGCTCTGAAAATGACAGGCAAAATGAGACATGAAGAAAAAAATACATAATTGTTGAATGTCACAGGTGTCTATGAGAGTAGTCTAAGTATCATATAATGATTATATAATATTGATGTCCTAGAAATGAAGGCTCAATGGAGGCAGTAAACCTCTTCATTCTGGCTCCTTTCCATAGTTCTGGTCAGCTGTATTCACTAGTGACTTGGAAAAAGTCCATCACCTTTAAGAAGATGAACTCATTTTCTGTGTGTTTTCATGTGAGTGTTTGTGTGGGGGGTTGGAGTGTATATGCGTGATTGTGTGTGTGTGTGTGTGTGTGTGTGTGTGTGTGTCTGTGTGTGTGTGCATTTTAGTGATTGACATTTCCCGTCTTAAAAATGCAATAATTATACATTAATCAAGACACCAACTTCTCTAAAGTAAGCTAATCTAGGAATAATGTATAGATGATAAGGAGAGTTGGAGGACTAGAGCCCAGCTGTCAATGCAATGAAAACAGTGGCAGAAAATGTGTATGTTTGAGCCAAATGCTGTCAGACATTGTACTGATTGCTAAACCATTAAGTGACTGAAAGAAGTGCAAAGGTGATGTCTGACAAAGACAGAGAGAAAGATCATTATAGCTTCAGCGCGGATGTTGGACATGTGACAACCCAAATCTATAGTGGATTGCATTATTATTAGAACAATTCACTTGTCATTGTGGTCAGAAAATGTGTACTAGTAAAATATACAATGATAGTCTAACAGTCAAATTAATGTATTATGATCAAGAGATAGCTCTATCTCTTGATCATAATACATTAATTTGACTGTTAAACTATCATTAATACTTAAATTACATGAGAATGAAGAATTTGATTACATTCGGAGCATAATTCCTGAAGCTATTCCACAAATATTTACCTCTTCCTTACAGAAGCATTCATAGTAGTTGCAGTAGCACTGAGGAGAAGGATTGCTGTCTATTTAGAGAAATCTGTAAATCTTTAATCCTAAAGATCTCGTCATGCCCCAGGTATGAAACTATATATGTACTCTCTTAGGATAAATATAATCTACACATAAATGGCACTTCTATAACATTTAGCATTTCAAACCCCTAGAGATGCTTTCTAATTAAACCCCAGTGCATAATTTATCATGAAGCTTATTATTTGGTTTTGCTTGTGAACTTGAAATACATATGAGTGCAATATGAGCCTAGAAAATGATGGATTCTCTTGCATGTGTGCTTATATGTTCAGGCCCTGTTATTAATGCATTACAGCAACTAAACTTTACACCAGATAAATTGTTATTAATCATTTATTGCCACATTCTTGAGACACTGTTGTGTGCATCACAGTTACGTGTGCATGGCTACTTATGGTGGCAGCTACTAATATTTTACAGTAATTTTCATCAATGAAAATAACTATTCTAATGTCTGACATTAGATATTTTAACCTTCTGTAGAAAGATTAAGACATTTTCATTGCCTGTCACTCATCACTATTTCATCTAGGTGCAGTAACATCAGCATGAGAGTAGTTAGGCACTTCTGAATTTTTGAAGTACAGGGCCTCTATTCCACACATCTGGGATGCATGGAGGGCATTCTCCTGAAAACTTTGTGTGTGTGTGTGTGTGTGTGTGTGTGTGTGTGTGTGTGTGTGTGTGTGTGTGTGTGTGTGTGAGTGTTTTATTTTTTTTTCCTTTTCTTATAACAGTGTTTGCTCAACCTCCTATGATTTTACATCTGTGACTACATCAGACACTCCTGTTTAGTATCTGCGATGGAAGGTCTGGAGGCTTTAAGTAGAGTTAGTGTCACTGTTATAAATAGATGT
>NC_056735.1:1590990952-1591065952 GCF_019279795.1 Protopterus annectens | reverse complement strand
AAATAATATAAGGAAACTGATATTATTAGCATGCGGCCTTCAAGCAAAAGCAGTAATAATTTATACATTTCTGACTTAATTCATCCGTTGATTTGCAGTCACATTGCTGAGGGAACAACTGAGACTTTTTCCATGCAGGTGCACATCTGTTTCCTCCTATTAATGTGGCCTTTCTGTTAGAAATCACAGCAAATCTGTCAATACTCCTTTTTCTTAAAGTTTGAATTTGGCTTGGGCATCTCAACAACAAACTGTGCTTTTTTCAAATTGTTAACATGGCAATAAAATATTTCAGGTGTCATGTTTGGCATGCATAAAGCAGGATTTCTGATTCCAACATGCAATGTCTTCCTTTAATATTACTGTGAAATTCAAGAAGCTGGTTATGGCAAAATCTTGTACAGGAGAAGTTCCAGGACATTTGACCTTGTGGAATTCGGTGAACATGATTGTGCTCAGTGCTGTCAAAAACCTGACATTCACCTTTCTGCTTGACAGATTAGTAGAAGAAAAAAAATTAGTAATGTGCATCTCAACATCTATTGCTAAACTGTAAGTCAGTATTAGACCAGTCAATATCCTTTTGACAGTGAAGTGCTGAAAAGGCTGCATAAATGATGAGTTTTGTGTGTGTGTGTGTGTGTGTGTGTGTGTGTGTGTGTGTGTGTGTGTGTGTGTGTGAGAGTTTTGTGTGTGTGAGTTTTGTGTGTGTGTGTGTGTGTGTGTGTGTCTGCACTTGACTCAGATATGTATTTAAAATCATTGACCCCACTCACCTTGCAGAATTTCACCTCACATTGCAATACCACTCACTCTGTCAAGCTAGGTAAATAAACTTTTGAAAGCATTACTGAGTGATAATAGTTGTGCACATGCACTAAGCAAACTTGTGCAGTTTGGCTTTATATCTCTATTCCTATATTAAGGACAACATATAGGTCTTAAGTACTATAGTTCTTTGAATATATCATTTAAAATCAGAAAGCTTTAGATTAGTAGATAACAGCACATCATTTAGAGAAATGGAATAAATGATTAGATACTCCCAATGCTTTTTACTGCAGAATGAAAGAGAGAAAGAGAATGTAATCCATATTCAAGCTCCTTCTTCTTTGCATGACATCAAGGTGTTATGGCACATGTTGGCTGGTATCAGCTCGATTAAATCCTTGTAAGGCACTATCCATATTGTCTCTAAGGATTTTTACAGCAGTCAGCAGCTCAAGCTGGAAAAGTATAACTGTCAAGTAATAAATTATACTGTACATACAATGTTATTAGTTCAGGACACTGACCCCATGTTTAGAAACAGAAATGCATATTTTCTAAGACATATATGTTGGTGTATTACTACTCTGAATGTAAAGTAAAGACACATATGCATGTTCCTTTTTCAAAAAATAAAGATCTGGACCCATTGCATGTGAATACAAAAACTGAAAACTGGGAGGAGGTACACCTACATTAAAAAGATGACATTTTCTTTATATATTTATTTATTTATTGATTTATTATCACTTTGTTAACAGGGTAAGTGAGCTGGTCTTTTGACACTTTTCAGTCATGAAGAAAAGTGCAACTCATGACAAGTTTACAAAAGCAATCGTACAATTTGCAGGGATGGGAATATGATATAAAACATTTCAGTAACATAACATATGAAAAAGTAACAATACAATGAGATCAAAAGCACAATAATACAATAAACACTAATGAAGCATGAGATCATGTAAGACATATTCCTAACATTCAGAGGTTAAGCATCAGATCAATTAATTAAATCAATTGGCATAAGAATAAAACAAAGTGATGCATTTTGTGTATCGTAGCCAGCAGCATAAACATAATTATGCTTAGCTTCATTGTGTAAGTATTACATAATGAGGTTCTGAAGTGCAACTGGGACCAGTAGATGTATAATGACTGGGTCATCAGAAATTAACCCTTGGTCTGGTACTTATGTCTCTGATGGACAGAGGCAGTTGGTAAATCACCTCTGTATAAACCAAGTTTACAGGTCCCATTGGAGTTGCACGGTTAGGCTTATAAGGGCCTTTGTGGTCATTAGCCTAGTATTCACCTATGAAGCTATGAAACAATGAAGATTTTTAAGGATTTGTTGTTTTTAACCTCATTTGGTAAATTGTTGCATAGAGGAGATGGTGCAAGCTCTTGCCCTATAGCTTTTTTGAATTTTGGTCTGACCAGTGTAAGGGTTTCACTGCCATTGCTCCTTATGGAGTTATCTGACTCTATAAATATGAGCAGTCTTTTCAATCTAGATCAATTACCCAAGTGGAGGATTTGAGAAATAAGTGTGGCATGGTGAAAGACTGCTCTGTTTGTATTAGGTTCCTCTTTGACCTGTTCCAAAATGTTACAGTTATGCATATTTCTGTTAACTAGTAGAACAAATCTGAATATTATATTTTCTATTTTTTTGCCCTCAAACCTCATTCACAACACAAAGAAGACACCAGCACGGAAAATGCAGCCAAATCTTCCTATAAATTAAATATTAACATAGAATAAGTACTCAGTTCATTTAGAACAAATAACAGATATTAACAAAAAAATTGAAATAACCACCAAAAATATGGGCAGGGTGGCAGAATGCTCACTTCAATTCTTATCCAAGCTAGTAACAATGCATATATGTTAACCAGCGTGCAGTAATCAACAAGCACAGGCAGCATGACAGAAGTCCCCCCCTCGAATCAGACTGACCACGCAGCATTATAGAATGTCATTAAAATGTAAACACGCCCCTCCAAGAGCAGTGATGCTATAAAGAAGGAAAAAGGAGGGAGGGAAGAAAAGTGTTGCCCTTTTAATTCAGAAGGGAAAAAATCCCTTCTTTTGTCTGTACTTAAGAATATATATACCCCTATAATGAGGAGGGCTAAAATTACCTTGTCCTAAAAATAATGCCCAAGTGAATTAACACTAGATACCTCACTTTCTACCCAAGTACCTATGAGCTACCTATTTCTTTATTTAATTAATTTTTCTTTTATGTAGCTACCATGGAAACAAGCAATATGCTACTTGCTCAGTCCGCATCCAGACAGGGGGGGTCAGGGAAAAATGTGTCTACATGGTGAACTCCATGTTTAATGTGAGTGTTTTGAGGAAAGAGTGCAAAGAGGATAGTGGTAATCCACATTCTAATTCTGGATCAGAGCATTTAATCCACATTCTAGTTTTGGAGTCAGAACATTTAATCCACATTCTAGTTTTGGAGTCAGAGCAGTTAATCCACATTCTAGTTTTGGAGTCAGAACATTTAATCCACATTCTAGTTTTGTAGTCAGAACATTTAATCCACATTCTAATTCTGGATCAGAGCATTTAATCCACATTCTAGTTTTGGAGTCAGAACATTTAATCCACATTCTAATTCTGGATCAGAGCATTTAATCCACATTCTAGTTTTGGAGTCAGAACATTTAATCCACATTCTAGTTTTGGAGTCAGAACATTTAATCCACATTCTTGTTTTGGAGTCAGAACATTTAATCCACATTCTAGTTTTGAGTCAGAACATTTTCGCCTATAGCACTTCAAGCAGAAGGAAACATCAAGCTGGAGAGTCAGTAACATAATTTAACTTGTGACAGCACTTTGGTGGAGATGTCTGTATGAATGAAGAAGGAGAGCTAATGGTTTAGTGTATGTCCTAAATACTTTTGTTGTGTTACATTTGGGATACAGTTACAAATAATGTATGGAAGTAGTACTGGAGAGCACACACACAGTTTTTGTGGGGTAGCAAAGGTCATTACATTAGTCTCATTTGCATTCAGTAGGAGTTTGTTTTTATGTAACTACTTAGATAATTTTAAGAAACCATACAATGGCTTAGTGGATAATGTTTTATGGGCTTTGCTGGACTCTAATATGAGTCATTGTGGAAGTGTGGCATGCTATAATAAGGTCATTGCACATCCAGGTGTACTCCACTACCATGCAAGATTCATGAAGTGCAGTGTATAAATTAAGTGTACACAGCAATTTAACTGTGCACACCTATGCATTCTTAAGAGAAAATATAAGTAATGTGAAGAGGCAACTTTGCATTGCTCAAATTACAGATTTAGTTAATACTGCAATGGTGCGTGGCGTGTGCGTGTGCGTGTGTGTGTGTGTGCGTGTGTGTGTGTGTGTGTGTGTGTGTGTGTGTGTGTGTGTGTGTGTGTGTATGTCTGGTTGTATTTTTTCACAGATACCTGCACTTACTTCTACAGGATTTGTAGGACCCTCTGCTGAGTAATTTTCTAGACTGCTCAGCCAAGCAATAAATAGTAAGAAAATCCAGTTATAATGTGATCCATGCCATACCTTTTCTGTGTCACACTAACTCACTTTAAATCAGGGAAACATAATTCACCCTACCTGAGAAGAGCTTGTTACACTTCAGAATGCCCCCTACTATAAATTCATCTCATCATTTGGTTAGGTGATACATGGGGCTAAATGTGTTAAAGACAGATGTATTTTTCTTTTGTTTTTAATGTAACTTTCTCCCATCATGCTTCATTATCATTTACTGTTAGTGAATTTTAAAGAAAAGCTTTATTTAGTTAGATATTTTTAGATAAGCGTGCAGCTTTTTGAAGTAGTTTGGTTTGAGGTGCTGTGATTAATTTGCACCCAGTGATCCATTTATCCTTTCCAAAATGAGAGACAGGTGTACTGTGTAAACATCTCCGGCTGAATTATGGAAATAAGTACAGTAAATATCATCAGGCCAGAGCCATAACTAACACAAGTCTCCTTGCACTCCTGTCTGGGTCCCTGTCAAAGCTGGGTAGGACTTATTGTCTTACTTTTTTATTGAAGGTAAAAAGGTGGGCAATGTTTAAGATGTCCACAGCAAAGGAAATTGCTTTTTTCTTTTTATGAGAAAAAAAATGTTTCTAAGCAGATATGCTAAAAGTGCCACTTGTGTGGTTGTAGGTAATTTGCTAATACCATCTGTTATTAAAATACATTTGCATAGACCTAAAATGTTCCTTATTGCACAGTTATTATATGTCTATCTCACACAGCAGTATATAAATATAAAAAGTCTATCCACTTTACCTTGAAACTCAGATTCTTTCAAAAACAGGTTTTATGTTTTTTTTTTTTTCTTTTTAAATTCTTAGCTAAATAGTTACGAGATACAGCCATACAATGTCTCCAGTTCTCAGACTTTGCTTTGTTTAAGTTATGTCTTAATGGTCATGGCCAAGTTAGATATGCAAAGTGATAAATGGAACCCAAACTGAAAAGAGTCTTAAAAGTCAGGAGGTTATTAATCATATATTGCTGTAAAATGGAATATGAACAGACAGCATTTTTAAATATCATCAGATTATTAATCAAAAGAATTCTATGCTGCCTACATAATTCAAGTCAACCGCAGTCTTACAGAATAGCTTGTAAAAAGCATGAATTGTCTAGTTCTAATGCCATATATTTTCTTTTTTGTTTGCTTGTTTCTCTTTTCATTTCTACTGTTTATGCTTTTAACTATTGCATATATGTATCTGAAATTTGCTCTGGGTCAGTGTTCCTTGAGGAGAAATAATATCTAAATATCAGCAATGGCCAGCAGCAGTGATTGGCTTGTAATTTGTACAGCAAGCACTCTATCACCATGTTGCAGGCCTCTGGCATCAAGCATATTTTTTATGTCAATAAGTTTACAAACTTTTGTCAGAACTTAGAAAAATGCTAACATCCATGCCCTGCTGTAGAGCTGATGCCATGACTCAGGAACATTATATGAATGCACAGATAATATACTATGTTATACTGAAATGTGAAGCTTTGATCCTTCTTGGAGTAGGAATCAAATTCATAGTATCAAAAAGTGCTCATCTGTTTTCCTCGGCTAATAAGATTATTGTTTAACAATAATCAGATCTGCAGCACAGGACCATTACAACAACTACGCTAGTTGTACATTTTTTTATTTTTATGTGGAGGATGATTCAGTCAGTTTAAGATGTATTATATGTTATATATTCTACATGTTGGCATACTGTTCAGTTGTATATTGTCAGCTGCATATTTTATAATCACCTGGAGCCATATTTTATACCTTTGACTGGCTAGCCCTGCCATGGTTTGCAGTCTATGAGTTGTGTTGTCCTATCATGAGGGTACAGTCTACCACAGTAAATACCCAAAGCAGATGGTTTATATAACTCTTCTCCCTGTAGGGCACCATGTAGAGTCTGTACTGCTGCCCAGAACTCCATTCTTTGGTGAGTTTGAGATGAAAACACTCAGCATGTTCTTTTCTGGAGGCATGAGGAACTCCACAGAGACATGGAGAGAACATGCAAACTCCAAATAGGAACTGTCCTGAGGTCAGGGTTGAACCTTGCACCTGGTTTTTGGAAGGCAAAGACCTTTAATCATTATGACAGCTGGTCAGAAGAATCCCAAGGAAGCTGAAAAGTAAGGTGTGCAAACCATAGGTGTGACCAGTACTACTGTATGGTAAGGGAACCTGGGAAGTGAAGGTAGAGCAGTTGAGGAAGCTAGAAGTGATGGAGATAAAGTGCCTGAGATGAGTGATATAATGCGCACTGTGGGACAGATGAAGAAATGTGGACATAAAAGCAGAAGCCAAACTAGCTCCAATTTCAGAAAAGGTCAAAGAGAACAGATTATGGTGGTTTGGGAACACGTGCAGAAAAACATAAGACAATCAGTGAAGAAGATTTTAGACAGACAGGAAGAAGACAAGAGAAAACAAGGGTGTCCAGCAGAGAGGCGGATGGATTGTGTGAGAGAAGGCATCATTGTTGAAGAGGATAGTGGCATCGAATAGAGAAAGGTGGTGAGAGCTGAAGCAACACCCCGAGGTTGATAATGATGTTTTATAAATTAAATCTTAATCTGGTGCCAAGCAGTATTTTTCAGGGTAAAATACAATTCATATATTTCTGACAACCTGTTTCTGCATTCTCTTTTTTTTGTATATTTTCCATTGTTATGTCTATATCATATTTTGCATGTTAAGAAAGAAACACTATTTCTGAAATGGATGCTAATAAGCTGTGTCCTATGGTTTTACTCAATTCTTAAAGCAGTCTTCTTTTTCCTAACCAGTCTAGCTGTGTCAGAGATTCCGTGTGCTTCATAAGTAAAAACAAATTATTGCTGTCATTATTTTCTACTCATAATTAGACACCTGATATGTACACAGTGAGTAAAGTGCCTGCAATCGGTGTGCATGTAGCAGTCTGTGAATAAAAGTGACTGGCCATGCTTTCATGCGATCACAGTTAAATAGTCATTGGCCTGGTTTGGTAGAGGCAATGTCATTGTGTATATCTATTGAGTAGTGGTTGTATGTGTGCAAATAAACTATAACTACTGATATGGTTTGTGAATATTTCCTTTTCACAATTAAAGTAGGTGCACTCTGTGAGAACTGACAGAATCGCTGTGACAAATTTTTAACACAAACGGCTGAAACCAATGCCTGTTATATGAGTATTTAGGGAACACAGTGAAAATAAAGCCCATGTTTTGACTTTTGGAGTGTTGCTGCATTATAATAATTTCAACATATCCTTATTGCAAATGTCATGTTTAGCTTTAATCTTTTACATAACTGAGTTGTCTGAAATAGTTCAACCAGGGATGCAGGGCATCGACACAAGTTCCTCACAAAGTTTAGTTTACATATATGTCTATTTTACATATACTGGAGTCACCATTGGTTAATATGTTTTTAGGACAGCAAAACTGCAATAGCTGCTTTATAGGTTTTGAGTGTTGCATGGTCCAGAGTTAAACCACAGATACTTTTTTGCTGTGGATACTCTCGTATGCCTTGGTAGAGTGACTCTGTATGATTGTTTTACTGGGGTCTGTGGAGGTCCATCAGATATGTTACATGTATGAATTGAGACTCTGGTTTTGGCTTTTGACTTGGCTGAGTTAATGGCTTTTAGAAATTCAGTTAAGGCATTTTCTAGTTTAACGTTGAGACCCTCTACAAATGTAATAGTTGATGAGTATATATGCTCACAAAATGGTTCTTATGGTGAAAGTTTGAATGCACTATGTTGGTTAATCATTCATACAGTTGTCTGTCTCAGGATATTGAAGATCTTGTCAAACAGTAGTATCTTTCCTATAAACTTTTATGTCTGTTCTGTCAGTCTCTAATCCCCCTTGTAAAGTTCTTCTGAAAAAACAAAACAAACATCAGATGTAAAAAATGACAGGAAGGTGTCTTACTCTGGGACGGGGGGGGGCATCAAGGATCAATCCTTACGCATACTGATAGTGTCTAATCATCATTGCGGTTTGATTTGGCTAAACAGACAGCAAGGAGTACAATGTAGGTTATAAGTGACCAGTCTCACAGAAATTATATATTTTTATTTAAATTTGAAACTCAGTAAAGCAATCACAAGGGCACAGGTTAAATATGAGTATATGTGATAAGAAAAAAAAAATCATGAGCCAAATGATCCAATTTCTTTGAAAGACCAGAAAGCTACCTAAATTTGCCTTCTTTAATAAGGTATGTCCTGCATGCAAGAAAGAGTTCAAGGCACTATTCATGTTCAATATTTTTTTTTTAAGATTTTGTATGGGAGAGTGTTCCAGAAGCCCTACAAATTGAATAAATATGTACCCCACTCAATATTTGCAAATGCATAACACCTTTAGTAGTTGTATAGAGACAAATAATTGGGTAACCATTTGAAATGTTGGGACCCACTAGAGTGAGTCCCAAAATACAGAGACTGAATGGCCAAAGAACAGACTTGCATATACTAAGTCTGAGATGCCATTTCTCAGAATATTCCCTTTTCTGCAAGGTATGGCAACCACAGAGTTGTAATATATATATATATATATATATATATATATATATATATATATATATATATATATATATATATAAGTTCCAAGGTTGTGGGGAGTGTGCAGGGGAGCTTCACCCCCCCCCCCAAAAAAAAAAAGAAGTGTTAAAGAGAAGAGCAATTTGCAAGATTCACTCTTCTTTGTTTTCGGTCTTTTTTTGGCTTGTCTGTACTTGGCATTTATGCTGATACTTCGATAGGAAGCCAAATAATTGCTATTGCCAGGCTAGTGATATACTAAATGATAAAACAGGCAAATGCATTAAGTCTAATGGCATGTCAAGTGCACTTTAAAGAACTGTGAGTATCAAGGGAATGGCAATTTTTCATGCTACTCATATTGAGAAAACTTTCAGCGTGAGGAGTAATCAACCTATCGCTGGTAAAGTTATAAATAAAAAATCAAATTAGCTAATAAAACTCAAAACTCTGTGTTAATCACAAAAGTAGAGAACAAGTAAGTGTGTAGTTGGAGAAATGTCAACATTATTTTAAGTTAATTAAGAAAAAATGGCCAAGTAAATGAATACTGACATGGTTGGAAGAGCATGGCAGATTACTCTTCATGGGACCTAATTTGACCACAAATCAGCTTTGCTTCAGGTCGTTCCATTTTTTTAAATGATTTTGCATGCAGCTTATGTTATATCCTAAATCTTATTTTACTCCATTTAAATTAGGTTCCTCTTATCCTATGGTCAATATTTTTGTAAGGCCTATCTGCAGTGTCAGGCTGGGGTATTATACCTCTTTGGCATTGTTCAGCATCTCTTCTCCATAGAAATGTCTTAACAATTTTATAATATATTTCTGTTACCAGTCAATATTTAGACTGACCTTACAACATTGTTGGTGACATGACTGAAGTCCCTACTGTGCATGGATCAACACGTTATTTTTTATTAATGCTATCCCTGGCATCTGTTAGTGGCACAGGGGACTGATATCCTCTGAGAGAGGTAAGAGGTTGTAGAGTTACAATTTAGTTTAGTGCCTTTAAGGCATGCTATAAATAATTATTTATTATTACTAGTGTTTAGTGTTCTGCATCCCTGAGTGCCTTTCCAACACACATTTACATGTCATTAATGATCTGAAAGACTTATCTGTGGTGTCTCCCATGCAACATTATGTTGATGTGCCAAAAAGGTGCATCATTAAAGATGTATCCCTTATGTGTACTGTCCCTATGACCCTGTGCTATTAAGGCAGACTATGTATACTAATATTTGGCAGCTATTGTTCCCCCCTGCCCCTGTCTTTGTTAACTGTCATTAATGTACTATGTTAAGTTTTATCCCTGGTTGCTAGTGTTTCCCTTGACCTATGTGTAAATGCCATTAGGCATGATAGGAAGGAGTTTTTTCCAGTAGCTAATGTGCCACTGAGTGTTAAAGGATTTGCTGATTATTCTGAGTATGTAGGAATGACAGCTCCACCCCTCTACACATATTCATTTTCACACACACACACACACACACACACACACACACACACACACACACACACACACACACACACACACACACACACACACCTATTCTTACACCCACTACCCCACTACTGTGTCCTCCAAGGCAGACACACACATGCACACATCTCCCATTTCCTGTTTACTAATCTCCACGGTATTTACCTCTACTGTGTTGGAAGAACACAAGCTCTTGGTCATGTTCATTACCTCAAGTGCCCAGCAGCAGTCATGTTAATTTAAGCAGCTGCATGATTCTCAGAATCACTGAGCTGTATAAATACCCTCCCTCATGCACTTCTGAGAAAAGAGAACATGGCTAATTAGCACATACCTCTCCCCCCAGAATGTCTCATTTCCATCTATCATGGTTGCAGAGACAGCACCCCACTGTGCTGCACATCTTTGCACAAAAGCATTGCAGTTGGGCTATCTCTGAATGCAAAAACATCACAATAACTTTTCTGAATAGAGTTTATAGAGCTGACTGCCATACAGTTTTTATTTTCTCTTTTCTAATACCTGAAGTACAATGCCAGCATTCAGGTGGAACAGTGCCAGCATTAAGAAAGTTTATTTACTCAAAAGCCCTCCTAAACAATAAGCAGTTTTTGAAAATGAAATGATATCATGATATTCTGCATGGATAGTAACCTTTCCTGATAATGTTTATTATACAATAGCATAATAATAACCGAGTGTAAACTGATTTACACTATCCTAAGCCTATATTCTCTGTCCAATTCAAAAGAAAAAATGAGAGCTGATGGAGTCTTTAATCTGCATAGGCCAATGAAGCATTACAGTACCATTGTTTGATCTGAGAAACAGACTTGAGCATGCCATGCTATAATATTTTAAAATGTTACACTAGGACTGAATGCAAGTTTAAAATGTCAAATAAAAGGTGTAGTCCTTTTGAGTAAATGGACTTTCTTGATGCTTGATGCATATTAAACCCCTCCCTACACTTACCTGGCTTCTTCCCAATCATCCTACTTTCCTATTTAACCCTTCCCCCCTCCAACTAGCTTCTTCCCTTACCGTCCTAAAGCCCATTACTATCTCTATCTAACCCCCCCATCTGAAGATGTCCCTGGACAAATTGGCCTGTTAGCAAACATCATTTAACAGAAGTACTATTTGCAGCACCTGCAATGTGCCCAGAATTGACTACTTCTGCAACACACACAGAGTTACATGTATCAGTAGCATATCTAAATACAGAGTTACATGTATCAGTAGCATATCTAAATACAGAGTTACATGTATCAGTAGCATATCTAAATACAGAGTTACATGTATCAGTAGCATATCTAAATACAGAGTTACATGTATCAGTAGCATATCTAAATACAGAGTTACATGTATCAGTAGCATATCTAAATACAGAGTTACATGTATCAGTAGCATATCTAAATACAGAGTTACATGTATCAGTAGCATATCTAAATACAGAGTTACATGTATCAGTAGCATATCTAAATACAGAGTTACATGTATCAGTAGCATATCTAAATACAGAGTTACATGTATCAGTAGCATATCTAAATACAGAGTTACATGTATCAGTAGCATATCTAAATACAGAGTTACATGTATCAGTAGCATATCTAAATACAGAGTTACATGTATCAGTAGCATATCTAAATACAGAGTTACATGTATCAGTAGCATATCGAAACACAGAGTTACATGTATCAGTAGCATATCGAAACACAGAGTTACATGTATCAGTAGCATATCGAAACACAGAGTTACATGTATCAGTAGCATATCTAAATACAGAGTTACATGTATCAGTAGCATATCTAAATACAGAGTTACATGTATCAGTAGCATATCTAAATACAGAGTTACATGTATCAGTAGCATATCTAAATACAGAGTTACATGTATCAGTAGCATATCTAAATACAGAGTTACATGTATCAGTAGCATATCTAAATACAGAGTTACATGTATCAGTAGCATATCTAAATACAGAGTTACATGTATCAGTAGCATATCTAAATACAGAGTTACATGTATCAGTAGCATATCTAAATACAGAGTTACATGTATCAGTAGCATATCTAAATACAGAGTTACATGTATCAGTAGCATATCTAAATACAGAGTTACATGTATCAGTAGCATATCTAAATACAGAGTTACATGTATCAGTAGCATATCTAAATACAGAGTTACATGTATCAGTAGCATATCTAAATACAGAGTTACATGTATCAGTAGCATATCTAAATACAGAGTTACATGTATCAGTAGCATATCTAAATACAGAGTTACATGTATCAGTAGCATATCTAAATACAGAGTTACATGTATCAGTAGCATATCTAAATACAGAGTTACATGTATCAGTAGCATATCTAAATACAGAGTTACATGTATCAGTAGCATATCTAAATACAGAGTTACATGTATCAGTAGCATATCTAAATACAGAGTTACATGTATCAGTAGCATATCTAAATACAGAGTTACATGTATCAGTAGCATATCTAAATACAGAGTTACATGTATCAGTAGCATATCTAAATACAGAGTTACATGTATCAGTAGCATATCTAAATACAGAGTTACATGTATCAGTAGCATATCTAAATACAGAGTTACATGTATCAGTAGCATATCTAAATACAGAGTTACATGTATCAGTAGCATATCTAAATACAGAGTTACATGTATCAGTAGCATATCTAAATACAGAGTTACATGTATCAGTAGCATATCTAAATACAGAGTTACATGTATCAGTAGCATATCTAAATACAGAGTTACATGTATCAGTAGCATATCTAAATACAGAGTTACATGTATCAGTAGCATATCTAAATACAGAGTTACATGTATCAGTAGCATATCTAAATACAGAGTTACATGTATCAGTAGCATATCTAAATACAGAGTTACATGTATCAGTAGCATATCTAAATACAGAGTTACATGTATCAGTAGCATATCTAAATACAGAGTTACATGTATCAGTAGCATATCTAAATACAGAGTTACATGTATCAGTAGCATATCTAAATACAGAGTTACATGTATCAGTAGCATATCTAAATACAGAGTTACATGTATCAGTAGCATATCTAAATACAGAGTTACATGTATCAGTAGCATATCTAAATACAGAGTTACATGTATCAGTAGCATATCTAAATACAGAGTTACATGTATCAGTAGCATATCTAAATACAGAGTTACATGTATCAGTAGCATATCTAAATACAGAGTTACATGTATCAGTAGCATATCTAAATACAGAGTTACATGTATCAGTAGCATATCTAAATACAGAGTTACATGTATCAGTAGCATATCTAAATACAGAGTTACATGTATCAGTAGCATATCTAAATACAGAGTTACATGTATCAGTAGCATATCTAAATACAGAGTTACATGTATCAGTAGCATATCTAAATACAGAGTTACATGTATCAGTAGCATATCTAAATACAGAGTTACATGTATCAGTAGCATATCTAAATACAGAGTTACATGTATCAGTAGCATATCTAAATACAGAGTTACATGTATCAGTAGCATATCTAAATACAGAGTTACATGTATCAGTAGCATATCTAAATACAGAGTTACATGTATCAGTAGCATATCTAAATACAGAGTTACATGTATCAGTAGCATATCTAAATACAGAGTTACATGTATCAGTAGCATATCTAAATACAGAGTTACATGTATCAGTAGCATATCTAAATACAGAGTTACATGTATCAGTAGCATATCTAAATACAGAGTTACATGTATCAGTAGCATATCTAAATACAGAGTTACATGTATCAGTAGCATATCTAAATACAGAGTTACATGTATCAGTAGCATATCTAAATACAGAGTTACATGTATCAGTAGCATATCTAAATACAGAGTTACATGTATCAGTAGCATATCTAAATACAGAGTTACATGTATCAGTAGCATATCTAAATACAGAGTTACATGTATCAGTAGCATATCTAAATACAGAGTTACATGTATCAGTAGCATATCTAAATACAGAGTTACATGTATCAGTAGCATATCTAAATACAGAGTTACATGTATCAGTAGCATATCTAAATACAGAGTTACATGTATCAGTAGCATATCTAAATACAGAGTTACATGTATCAGTAGCATATCTAAATACAGAGTTACATGTATCAGTAGCATATCTAAATACAGAGTTACATGTATCAGTAGCATATCTAAATACAGAGTTACATGTATCAGTAGCATATCTAAATACAGAGTTACATGTATCAGTAGCATATCTAAATACAGAGTTACATGTATCAGTAGCATATCTAAATACAGAGTTACATGTATCAGTAGCATATCTAAATACAGAGTTACATGTATCAGTAGCATATCTAAATACAGAGTTACATGTATCAGTAGCATATCTAAATACAGAGTTACATGTATCAGTAGCATATCTAAATACAGAGTTACATGTATCAGTAGCATATCTAAATACAGAGTTACATGTATCAGTAGCATATCTAAATACAGAGTTACATGTATCAGTAGCATATCTAAATACAGAGTTACATGTATCAGTAGCATATCTAAATACAGAGTTACATGTATCAGTAGCATATCTAAATACAGAGTTACATGTATCAGTAGCATATCTAAATACAGAGTTACATGTATCAGTAGCATATCTAAATACAGAGTTACATGTATCAGTAGCATATCTAAATACAGAGTTACATGTATCAGTAGCATATCTAAATACAGAGTTACATGTATCAGTAGCATATCTAAATACAGAGTTACATGTATCAGTAGCATATCTAAATACAGAGTTACATGTATCAGTAGCATATCTAAATACAGAGTTACATGTATCAGTAGCATATCTAAATACAGAGTTACATGTATCAGTAGCATATCTAAATACAGAGTTACATGTATCAGTAGCATATCTAAATACAGAGTTACATGTATCAGTAGCATATCTAAATACAGAGTTACATGTATCAGTAGCATATCTAAATACAGAGTTACATGTATCAGTAGCATATCTAAATACAGAGTTACATGTATCAGTAGCATATCTAAATACAGAGTTACATGTATCAGTAGCATATCTAAATTCAGAGTTACATGTATCAGTAGCATATCTAAATTCAAGTGTAAATTCTTTTTTATGAGACCCATTGCTTCTACTACTGTGGGAACTGTCTGGATATCCTTCTTCCATACTCCACTTGCTTCTTCCTGCAAATCCTGGTATTTTAGGATCTTGTGTTTCTCTGTATATAACATACTGTAATTAATGTGTGTAGCAATTTCAATGTTCAATGCTACTTTTGTTGTCTTCTGTTCATGGACTACTTTGTCTGGTTTTCTCGCATCTATTTTTTTATTTGCTGGTAAAGATTAATCCCATGTGATATAAGCTTCATCATTTTCTATAATGCTTTGTGGCTCATGTTTATAGTACTTCACAACTACTTCAAAATTGTAATGTTTGTCCAATCTTCAGTGAACAGTCTTACCATGTTATTTTGCCTTTCAGTATACAGGCCCTCTGCCACTAGTGTATCACACCCAGCAACAAGATGTGCGACTATTTCCAATTCTATTTTACAGAACCTGCATTTGTCAGTTTCTCCCACATGTTCAATGCACTTTGTAAAGCAACAAGATGTGCGACTATTTCCAATTCTATTTTACAGAACCTGCATTTGTCTGTTTCTCCCACATGTTCAATGGACTTTGTAAACCAACATGTATGTAGTTCACTTTCCCGGGACACAGATGTTAACCTGTCAACTTTTGGTTTAAATTCACCTTTCCTTAACCATTCCTGCATCTGATCCAGTTCAACAAGAGGTTGTTTGAGAATTTGTCTGTACCTGCAACTGTGTTTATGCCTTTTCTACATTTCTAGCCTTCTTATCTATTTGATCCTTCACCTTATATTCTTTCTTTCTTTTGGTTATGGGCCCATTTATTTGCTGCCTGATTTTTGTTTGGTTTGATTTCCATTCCCGCATGTCACCATTATACTTCTGCTAAACTAAACAGGGAAGTCATCTTAGATTTTTTTTTATCTCATGTTTTAAAATGTTCACTATCTTTGGATTTGGTAAGGTCAGCAGATATGTATACACTCCTGCAATTGTAGATGAATTCATGTAATCAATTTTGAGGAGGCCAGTACTTCTGTCAGAATGAGGAATACATAATCTTGGTTTAGTCTGATTTTTATGTATCATTTGATAAGCATGAAGCATTTTCATGTTGTTCTGTCTAACTGATGCAATACCTTTTGGGGCCAATCACCCCAAAACTGTAAGTTAGAACAGAGATACCAAATTGGTTTATAGCTTGGACTTTGGTCCTAGATGTCAGGATTGCTTTCAGTATTAATTTTAGTCTTCTAAAATATTCCTTAATGAACTTTGTTTACATTTGTTCATATTTTATTGTCAATCCCTCATCAGTTCTCAATTATTTATACACTCTCTCCTGCTCAAGTTCCTTTATGTCACATTCCTGTACCAAACTGATATTTTCTTGGTGCTGTAGCTTTCCTGCTTTAAATGTTGCTTTAGCACATTTATCAAGACTAAATGGCATTATTTTATCATTTGAGAATAGTTTGACCACTTGAAGTTGTGCTTTCAACTCTTCATCTCATAAAATATACAGTTTTAAATCATCCACAAAAAAGAAGATGAAAAGTCTTTACACTTGGTTGTTGTCTGAAAGTCAAATTGTAACCATGACCTAATGTGTTAAGTAGGAAGGGGAAGACACTTCTAACAGTGACACTTCTTGTCTTAATTGGTTGATAGTTTTCTCTGTTCAACACTTTCATGATGGCATTTGATTTCTTCACGTCCTTTCCCTTATTGACCTGTGTTTTTGTGGTAAGATTGTATCTGTTATTAATTTAGCTGCACAGTAATATATCATATTTACTTCTGTTATGTCACATGAGTTTCTGTTAATAGTCTTGATTACTGTGTTCATTTGTTTTATCAGACTTCTGATATTTTGAGTCTTTTTGACTTTAGGTATTCTGTTTCTTTCATCATCTTAAATATGTTTATCCATCTCTATTTAATCAAGTGACTCTTCCCTTAGATCATTTTCTTCTAAATTGAGGACACATTCCTTGCTCTCCATTTCCTGTGGGCATTCTTCAGAAAATTCCAGAACATCTTCCTGTGACATATTCTCTTCAGCTGTATCCTGCGTCATCCATTGTCCTTTCATATGGGAGCTCACTGGCCTATCACTCCATAACATTGACTGCATTACAGTTGCCATTGTTCCTGCTCCTTCCCTTGCTGTGTAACTCAAAATTAACTTTTGGACTGATTTCCTACTGGAGGCTCTGGAGTATCTTCATGTGATAATTGATCAGATGATTCGCATTCTACCCGTTTCTTTTTAATTTGGGGACTCGTTGTTCCATTATGCTGGAATGTGACCAGAGTTGGATTTTCAGCACTAAATCCTTCACCTTGCAGGTAGTCCATAACATCAGTTTTTGTTTAACTTTTCCTTTACTAACCCTCTTTTCTACTTTCTCCCCTTTTTCCGTTATTTTTTAATATTGTGAAATTTTCAATCACCAGATGCCTTTGCCTGTATTTCTCTTGATTTCTGGAGCTGGTTCTGTATTGATTAGTTTTACTTTCTCCTTTGCATAAAAATTACACCATATTAAATCTCTTTTTCTTTCCCATGTCCATATTTCTTCTTCAGATGTCTCCTGCTCTCCTGTTTCCCTTTATTATGGGGACTCATTGTTTCATCATGCTGTGACATAACCTGTGTTAGAATTAGAATTTCTACATGAAATCCGTCACTGCACGAGTATTCAGTAACTTTTGATTTTGCTTGTTTAACTTCTGCTTTACTATTTTTTCTGTTTTATGTTCCCCTCCCCTTTGTGAACTTATTTTGTGTATTGTGAATGTTTTTCTGAGTGGCTTTGCCTGCACTTCTCTTCAAATATCTTTGGAGCTGCTTTTTTGAATTAATTAGCTTTACTTTATCCTTTGCATAAATATTGAACCATATCAGATTTTTCTCTTTCCCATGGCCATGTTTCTTTTTTATACCTTTCAGCAATCACTAGATTTTGTTCTTTATATTTTTGCACTTCCTCAGTCGCTTCTTTCTCCAAATGGCCAAACGTTTCTTGTTCTATATAATGCTTTCATGGAATTGTTCTATTAATGAACACAAATTTGCATTTTGAAGCTGTTGCCACTTTTTCTTGTACAAGTATTTTTCTTTCCTATAATTTCACTCTTAATCTTTTGAATATCTTCTATGTGGGAATTCTGGGATTCTTGCATAATGGTAACAATACATAATGTGTTTCTTATTCTTTTTTGGCCTATCAGTTTTTGTGGTATTTGTGGCTACTACTTCTTTTTACATCTGGGAGCCATCCTCCCCTGAGCCTGGCTGAACCCCATTGTAGGAATCTTTCCTTGTCTTGAGGATTCTACAGCCATGTTTTTTCCAGTCCTGGCACCAGGATTGTGTACTTTTTACCATGGAACTTGTGCGCTCAGCTGTTTTTTTTTTTTTTTAACCTATTTCATCCATTAAATATACTATATAAAATACAGTTTATTTATTAGTGCTGTTTTGGTGAGATTTTGTAAAACCATAGTCCATATCATGAAGGTACTCATCATTCTTGATGATGAATTAAATTCCAGCAATACTGTTCTCCTTTGCTGATTTTATCATCCCAGCATTAGGACTCCTATCATCTCTCAGTTCTCCTGCTTAGACTGGTGGTATTTGACTATGTGGTCAATGAAAACATGTTACAAGTTATTGGGGAAAATTATGATGCTAGTTTACAGTGTATGCCTACTGATGAATCTGTATGCAGAACAAGAAGCAATAGAAATAACTGAAAATTAAATAAAGGACCAGTTTGAGAGTGGGGAATGAGTTCAATATTTGTTTATACCCTAATTATTCTTATTTGATTTACATGCTGCATATATTAAGCAATATTAGTTTTGGCAATATGCATGAATCAGATGCTGGAATCAAAACTACAGTATTAACAACCTCAAATATGCAAATGATGGTACTTAGATGGCTGGAAGTAAAAATGAAATGAAGATGCAATTGCTTAAGGGGAAAGTAGAAAGTGCAAAAGTCTTAGTGTCCAACATAAAAAAATTTAAAAAAATGTCACCCTCCCTTATTGATTCTTTGCAGATAGATGGGGAAGAAGTAGATGAAGTGACAGATTTTCTTTTCCATGGCTCAAACATCTCTGCAGATGATGACTGCAAGCCATGATAGTAGAATATAATGATATCTTCATGAAAAAGTATGTAAAATCCAAAAAAGAATTTAAAAGCATAGACACCACATTGTCAGCAAATTTCCTTTTGGTCAACAATTTGGTTTTCCAGGTAATAACATTTGTTGAATAGAGGTAGACTAAAAGTAAGGCTGTACCTCAGTGTGTTGATTTATTTGAATTTTGTGGTTGGAAATTTTTTTTTGAGAATTCCAAGCAATATAAAAAAGTCAGTTAATAGTTAAGTAAATAAGCTCAGGTAGGTCAATAGAAGATCTGAAAGCAAATCTAAGCTAAAAAAAAATGGTTTACATAATTCAGCGACAGGATACACTAGATATGATTTTGATTACTGAAATATTAAAGTCCAAATAACAAGTGGGCAGTTGAGGCTCAGAAGTATAGACAACATAATGGAATTAATGACTATAAATCTGCAGGATCTTAAGCAGTTGTTGACAAGCTTAGTACATTAACGTTTGGAGTGCACAGAAAGACTCATAAGTCTCGTTGTAGTTCTCAGGTCATACAGCCATCTAGAAATGCTGATTCTGCAAATGCATGATTATGAACATTAGCATTACCTAAGATCTTCTAAAAAATGTGTAGGGATTTTGACTGGCAGATAGAAATATGTAGTTTGTTCAAAGTAATAGGTATGCACTATGAAATAAATTCCTTCCTCACTTTTGTCTTCAAATTTTTAATTCAGTATTCCAAGATCAGAGTACCCCTATAGTACCTTTAGTATAGGAAATAAAGATCTAAGTCAAGGTCTCAGACTGAAATAATTACTGGCACTGTATGAGGACTTGAAAACTCAGACAAGGTCTAAGATCTCCAAGTCAAAAAGAAATGTAGGCGGTCTAGCTATAAAAGTAGTATAATTGCCTCCTTCATCAACAATTATTAAGTCACTTTCATTTTACTCTCTTGGCAAACTTTCTTTAGCCTATTTCTGCTCAGTGTTCCAAAAATAGAACATTCTGATTTTTGGGGGCTAAGCATTAATCACGACAGACAGGAAATTCAAATGTATTATTTGGCCTTCACCTTATTGTGTTTAGCTGTGCTGGCTAAAATTGTATTGATTAGCTTGTTATTTCCAGGGAAAAAAGTTACTTCATTACAAAATCTAGTAATTTTTTGGACTGTGCAGAAATGCCAAGTGTTAGGTAAGTCAATTGTTTCACTGTTTGTTGTCTAAGAGAAAGTTTAGTATTGGGTTTTATAATTTACTCCTGTAGCAATGTACCTCTGCATACAAAATGTTTTCATTTGGGGCCATCGTCTTTATACAGAATTTGTTGCATATGTTCCAAACAAGGAATACTATAAATAAATGGCTACAGAGCATGGCACACAATGTTTAGAGTTTCTGGTTTTGAAATCTGTAACAGAAGATGATGGAAGAAGCATCGTATTTGCCAAATTAATTCTGGGCTGCCCTTCTAGTGGTATATAGGCTTATATTATATGCCTTTGTTTTAAACTGCAATAACCCTAACCCGTAATATGAGAAATGGCAAGTACGTTTAGTATCATACTGTTTTCTATTACTTTGGCATAATCGGTGTCTACAAGATATAATTATATATACACATCTTTATTACAGGCACTATACTATCATGGAAGTGCTTGACATGTTAGAAGAATAATATTTTTTTCAGTGCAGGTATATACATTGAGCCACTGGACAATGGAAATGAATCAGAAGAAGACAGCATGGATGAAGAGAGGTCTGGGAGCATCAACAATCTCAGTGGCAGGCAACTCAGTGCCCATGGACATGCTGTAATTACACAGAATGGACAGACATTTTATGTGGGTGATACAGTGGATAGCAATGAAGAATATTTGCCTGCTGCTGAAAAGGAAGAAAATTCTAAAAATCAATGACAAATAGAGGAAGGTGAGAGTTCCACGATGTTGCAGCCAAGAGCAAGATGTGAGTCAGAAAGCAAAACCAAACGTACCAAGGAAAAACTCAAAGGATCCAGTCATGACAATGGAAGGGAAAAAACTAAGCTCACTACCAGCAGACAGTGCAAAAGAACTGTTTCCGTACATTGTGATAAGGGACCAAAAATAAGAAACACATGACAGAGAAAGTCTTGATGAACCATGAAAGATTTCTCTTCCTCATCTGAAGAAGAAACAATCACGGAAGCATCTGAGGGACAAACATACTAGGTGAGAAAAGACCTGAAACCTGATTTTCCAAATTTTGATTTAGGAAACCAACTGTTCCCAAGAGATGTTGATCCAGTTTCCCTTTTTGTGTTATACTTCAATGAAGAGATATGCAATTACTTGGTGGAGATGATAACCCTTTATGGACAAACAGTAAAGGGTGATCACAGTTTTGAATGAGACCTGGGTGAATTATCCTGTTTTCTGGCTATCTTGCATCTTTCTGGATATCTGGATTTGCCACGCTGGCATATGATGTGGGACACTGACACAGAAACTTTAATTCCAGCTGTTGAAAACTCTATGAGGCTTAATTGCTTTGAAATGATGAAGTCATATTTTCCTTGTGCTGACAACACCAAACTGAATCTCAGAGACAAACTTGCAAAGTTGTGCCAGCTTATGACTATGTTGAATGATTGTTACAGGAAATATGCTATTCTAGAGCAACATCTGTCAAGTGATGAAAGCATGGCTCCATATTTCAGGAGACATGGGGTCAAGCATGGGGCCAAGCAGTTCCTAACAGAAAATCTGATATGATTTGGGTATAAACATCGGTGCCTCTGTGACAGAGTGGGATATTTCATCCAATTTGAGCCATGTCAGGGTGCCTCAGTGCATCCTGAGAATCTGGAACTTGGACTAGGTGCATCAGTTGTACTGAAGCTAGTTTTTGTTTAACCAGCAAATGCACCTTTCCAGTTATATGCTGACAGGTTATTCAGCTCTCTAAAGTTACTGAGGTGACTTTCTTCCATGGGCTATGGCTGCACTGGAACTGTAATGACTAATAGGACAGAGAATTGTCCAATCGTGCAGAAGAAGAGTTTCAAGGAACAAGGAGAATATGAATTCCTGTTAGAAATTCCAATTTCTTGGTAGAAGCTTGACATGATAATTAACTTGTCACAGTTATTACCAGCATTGACCCTGTTCAAAGATTCATAGGTTCATAGGTGTGTACTAGGCTCATGGCCTTGGGGCCTTTACAAGCCTAGCCATAGGATTACCCTGGCATTGTGCAACCTGACTTTAGTTCCCAGTGCCTCTGTCGAGTAGAGCCACTGGAGTGATCCCTGTGGTGAATTTTCTTGCTTGACATGTATGGGAAGTCTATTCTATAGCATAGGCAATTTCTGGGTTATGAACCTGTCCCTACAGTACGTTTTGTTGATTGTGGTAATGAGGTTGAGGTCTCTGGAGTGTGTGATATGGAGGGAGTGGGATTTCTTTAGATGTAGCATTTCTAACAGAGCTGGGTTAGACATGGCTTTGTAAGTCAAGCAGAGATCACCTCTAAGTAGATGTTATGAGACAGAGAATAGTTGGAGTTTTTTGAGTCTGTCTATATAGGACAAGTGTTTAAGGCCTAGGATCCTCTTTGTGAGGTAATTTTGTGGCCTCTCCATTTGTTACAGGTGTCTAGTGAGCTACATACCAAATGAGGCATTGCACTCGATGATTGGAGTAATGCAGGAAGAGCTGAGGGAGACAATGACATCTATCTTCCTGGATTCAAAACCCTTAATAATGAGATGTGCCACATAGAAGGACTTTCTGACCACAGTGGCAATGTACTAATCAAAAGAGAGGTTGCTCTCAACCTGTGTTCCCAGATCTCTCATAATGCCTTTTGTGTTCAATGGATTACTATTAATGTAGTAATTCATGGGAACTGTGTTTTTCCCAAAGGGGTGATGACATATTTTTTAGCAATGAGCTTAAGCCAGTGATTTGGACACCAGTCGTTGGTCTCAGTGAGGCCATTCTGTAGGATGTCAGCATCACTTGGGGACTTAATAATAACTCCCAACTTGCAATCATCTGTGAATTTTGTCAGTCAGAGTCCCTGTATGTTGGCCTAGACTTCAGAGAAGTAGATACCAAACAGGAGAGGACCCAGGACTGAACTCTGGGACTGCACTCGTGACTAGTCGGCAGTCTGACTTGGAGTCAGCTACTTTAACACTGTGGGTTCTATCTGTAAGCCAGTTTGCAACCCAACTAGTGATATAGGGGGGCCTAGCTTAGTGAGTTTTTCTATTATTCCTGAGTGGGGAATGGCATCAAAGGCCTTATCCAGATCAAGGTAGGCTGTATGAACAACCTTGCCTTCATCCACAGATCTGGTAACTGACTCAAAGAAGTTGACCAATTTGAGCAGGCATGATTTACCTTTCATAAAACGAAACTGTGTGGGATCCAGAGTTTGGAGATTCCCTTTATCCTTGTTTATTAGGTCCATGACGATGTGTTCCATACCTTTGCATATCAGACTAGTCAGGCTAATGGGATGACAGTTCTCAGGGTCTGTAGTCGCTCCTCCTTTTTGGAGAAGGATGACTGTAAGTAGTCCGCCTTTCAGTAGGGACAAAGCCTGAGGTGAGGCTGTGACTGAGCAGGGCACACAGATGAGGTGCCAGTTCACTCTGTAGTTTATGTAGAACACATCCAGAGATACTGTTAGGTCCCATAGAAGCTATATTCTTGGCCTTGGACAGTGCTATTTTAATCTGTGCAACAGTAATACTGGGTGCCTGGTAATCTACTGGTATTGTGATTGGCCCTTTGGGGGGGGGGGATAAAGTTGGCACTGAATCTGTCGGCCAGTATATTGGCAATATCTGTTGGCTCGGTATAGCAGGTACCATTGTGCATTAGCTCAGAGCAAATCTAGGTGTTGCTGTGGAGATTCTTTACATAACTATAGAAGGCTTTGTGGTTGTCTTTACTATCTGCTGCAATGCTGTTTTCATAGCTAACTTTAGAGGATTTGATGAGGGATCTCAACTTTTTGTTGAGGATGATAAGGGAGTTTTTCCAGTCTTGGGACTTCACCTTATTCCACATCAGTTTCCTACTTCTGTCGTAGAGTTTGGTTATGGCAGGGGCCACCAGATTGGCTTCCTTTTTTGGAGGAGAGCATCTTGGTTCTATTGGGTATGGCAAGATCCATGCATTTGTGTATGTGTTCGTACAGTGCATTGGTGTATGATTCGGCAGTCATGCAACTATTCTCCATTTGCATTGGTGCCGTGAAGTTAGCCACCTCTGTTTTTAGGAGCCCAATGTTAGCTTTGGAGAAGTTTTTCATGGTGGTTACCTCTGCGGGGTGGGGATGTGGATTTCCAAGGTAATTAGTTTGTGGTTGGATCTAACCAGGGAGGAGTTGACTACTGGTGTACAGCAATGGCTGCCCATATTAGGAATGACCAGGTTAAGGATGTTGCTACCTCTAGTGGGGGTAAGAATGAGCTGGTCCAGGGCACTGGAATTAATGAATTCCAAGAAACGTTGGGCAAGTGTATTGGTACATGAGTAGTTTTCCCAGTTAATGCAGGGATAGTTGAAGTCACCCAGTATAAGAATGTTAGGTTGGACCCTAATATTCTCCAGAGTGTTTAGGAACATGGAGTGTGAGTCTTGGGACATGGTTGGGGACCTATAACAGGCTTCGACCTGAATCACTGTCTTACCCAATGTTAGCTGCACCTGAAGTATCTCTGATGCATTATTTTGGTCTACCAGTCTGGAGGTGTGTGCATCCTTTATGAATATGGAAATACCACCACCTTTGGAGCTTCGGTCCAAGTTCTGTGGCCGAAAGGTGTGGAATGAGTTATAGCCTGGTAGTGCAAGGGTGCTTTCTGCTGCCTTGAACCAGGTCTCTGTTACAGCACAAATGTTGATATTCTCTATTTTAAGGAGTGCTTTGAGCAAGTGCATTTTGAGATTTAGGCTTCTAGCGTTGAGCAGCATGACCCTCAGTCTGCATTTGATTTTAGCTGTTATGGTGGTGATTTGGGCTTTGGAACACAGCTTAAAAAGGCACTATAGGGGTGGCAAGAGCCTTGGCCAGTATCCAGAAGCCCAGGGGTGACAGATGCAGGCCATCTCTGGCAAAGCATCGATGTCTGTCAATCATATCATCCCAGGCAGACAGATACTGGATCCCCTTAGAATGACACCAGAAACTTAGCCAACTGTTGAAATCAATAATTTTCTGCGTGTACTCCGGTATCATTCTGGGTGATGGTAGGATGCTGCTCAGGGCTAGGATCATATCTGTCTGGGTTACATAATCCAAGAGCTCCTCCTTGTCTCTTTTCATGCAGTCCAGGGAGGTATGTCTCAGGTCCTTCACATCAACATGTACAATGACAGAGTCATATTTGTACCTGTTGTTGAGGGACATCAGTGCATGCTTTATGTGGCAGATCCTGGCACCTGACAGGCAGCTGACTGTTACTTTCTCCTTTTTCAACCTAGTGAGTGGGACATTAGTGTGCCTCACTATGGAGTCACCTATGACAAATGTGTTGGGCATGCTGTCTTGCTTTAGCGGCTTTGGTTGAGTGGCACACTGTTTAGGAGAATTATGTGTCATCTGATTAGTGTTGTGTTGTGGTTGAGTGCGTTTCTGCCTTGGAGGTCTCTGCTGTTTGGGTAGATTTTTATTGAGAGCCTCCGTGAAGGTGGGTGTGTAGTTTGTGTTTTTATGTGAATGCAGTGCTGGTGTGTGTTCTGGAGGGCTATGTGTTCCATGTGGTTTGGTGCAATTTTTGACCTTCTCCTCTTGACCAGCTATTCCAGTCTTGGCTGGAGAGTGTGTGACTTCCAATTTGCATATATAACTGCATCTCTAGCAACACTGGCTGTTGGGAGGTAAGAGGGGAGGGTTGTCGGTGTACATGAGGCAGTTGCTACATTGCCGCAGGATGCCCAAGTTCACCAAGTTAATAGGAGAAAGCACAGGGAACTGACCTTTAGACATGCCTGGAGGGGTGGACATTAATAAGTACTGGAGCTGTTTCCTTGTAGAACATTTAGTGCTGGTAGCACTTTTGTGTGCTAAAATAATTGCTACAAGAAGTCAGTTAAAGTGCTAAACGAATAAGCTAGTAAAGGTGCAGGAGAGGAGAGAACTAGCAGATCTAAGGGAAAAATTGAAGTGCAGACATTGGCACTGCTCAGAAGCTTGCAAACAGTCCTAGATACAGCAAGTCTGTATCTGTACTAGACTAGTTACAAGAAAGGCAGGAATAAAGTCCAAACATGGGCTTTTAAACCAGAAAGTTGAAAGAGATGGAAAAACTGCCCAGATGGCCAATAAACTACAATTTCTGGGCCAGAAACCACTCCTCTTGTGGCAGATAGGCTACCTAGTACTTACCACTCCCACTGATAAGCTAGGAGGCTTCTCTCCAACACAGAAAGGCTTGGGGGTCTCAAAAGCTTACAAACAATCCTTTATTCAGCAAGTCCGTATCTGGATTAGACTAGTTACAGGAAAGCTGGGAAACAAGCCCAAATGTGGGCTCTTAAATCAGAAACTTGAAAAAGATGGAAAAACTGCCCAAACAGCCAATAAACTACAATTTCTCAGGCCATAAACCACTTCTCTTGTGGTAGATAGGCTATCTAGTCCTTACCACTCCCACTGATAAGCTAGAAGGCTTCCCTCAAACACAGAAAGGCTTTGGGGGGCTCAGAAGCTTACAAACAGTCTTGGATACAGCAAATCTGTATCTGGATTAGACTAGTTACAGGAAAACTGGGAAGCAAGCTCAAACGCAGGCTTTTAAACCAGAAAAGTTGAGAGAGAGAGATGGAAAAAAAACTGCCCAAACGGCCATTAACTACAATTTCTGGACCACAAACCACTCCTTTTGTGGTAGATAGGCTACCTAGTGGTTACCGCTCCCACTAATAAGCTAGAAGCCTTCCTTCCAGCACATAAAGGTTTGGGGGGGGGGTTCAGAAGCTTACAAACAGTCCTAGATACAGCAAATCTGTATCTGAACTAGACTAGTTACAGGAAAGGCAGGAGACAAGCTTAGGTTTTTTTTTTACAGAAAAGGAGCTAAAACAGCACTAAAAACATTCAAGTGCAGTGCAAGCTAGCGTTGCTGGATTAGAGCAAATACAGTTTAAATAAATGCAATTTATTCAAACTGTATTCTGAACTAAATTCAATTATTGTTTTGTTCATCTCTGGACAGTTGTTGAACCAGTTGTGTCTGTCCAATAATGGATCTTTGCCCAAAAATGCAAAATGGCTATTCTTCAACCTAACACTGTAAAGAAGTACAACTTGTGCATGGAAGGTGTTGATAGAATGGATCAGAACATTGACAATTATAGAGTTGGAGTAAGGTAAATGACGTGGTGTTTTCCTTTTCAGCCTTGAGACTAGTCTGTATAATGCCTGGCAGCTGTATCGAATGTTAAAAACATCTGATGCTGAAACTCTGGATTATCTTAGCTACAGAAGGATGGTTGTCTCTATATATTTACAGAAGTATGGCACTGAGGCTTCCAGAAGTGGAAGACCAAAAAAGCTTGAATGAGTTTACCAGTAGAGTGCTCCAACAAGTTAGAAATTATGGCATAAAGCATTGGATAATTCCTGCAGAAAAGCAAAATAGATCTGCAGCCTGTAAGAAGAACACAACAAAAATGTGTGTCAAGTGCAGGGTTAATCTGCATGAAGCATGTTTCAGAGACTTTCACATGAAATAAACTGATAAAATGTACATTAATCTTTCTGACCGTAGTTTTCTTCATATTCCAAATTCATGTACCCATTCATGCTCATTGTTCCAATTTTGGAACATAACATTTTACAAACATTTCATGTACTTTTTGTAATAAATCATCAAAATGACTATTCAGGTGTTCATTTTTACCTGATTTAGAACAGGTTTAATGAAACTTTACAGGTGGAAAAATTGGGGGCAAAAACGGGCTTTAGAAAGGCTCTAAATTATTTAGCTGTTCTTTAGTGCAAACACAGAAAGGGCTATTGAATTCCAGAACTGGATATGCATAAGACATAAATATACATATCATCCAGACTGCATCCCTTGTAGATATTTTTGAGTACCAATGTTATTTGCTTCATAACACATTTAATTACAATATCTAAATGTTTGGAAAAGGAAAATGCACCTGTTATCATAAATGTCAAATCTTTGCATTATGATACCAATCCTAAAATATAGCATAGTAGTCAATTTACCAACAAACACAAATTTACATTTGTCTGTGAAAAAAGTAATACCAATTTGAGATGTCCTGCAGCAAACATCACCAAGGTAATTATTTATTTTGTCAAAGTCCATTTTATTAAACACAACTTTTCATTTGTCTACATATTTCTTTAACTAACTTGACTTTTTTTTTGCTATATTAGTAAAGACCAGATTAAATAACATAAGGCCATGCACTGATCCCTGTGGAACAATACAATGAAGTTAGAAAGTTAGGTCCCATGCTGTTGCTTGTAGGTTTTTGCTTCCTACTGTTTGTTGTCAGCTCCACTATGTTACATATAGTATTTATTTCTAGTGAACTGAATACCTCACTGTCTGGACTGCTTAAAGAGCAAAATTTATACTTTTATCTCTGATCTATTCACTACTCATAGAGGAAAAAATAGGCATTCTCAGTAAAACTTGTTTTTGTTCTCTAAGATATTATTGGAGTTGTCGGCGATGGTTACCAAGGAGATGATTTCACACTGACTCATATGTAATAAAATTAGACTATCAAGACCATATATTCTTGGCAAAGGCTCTTTATTCCCTAAAAGATTTACATAAGGAAACGGAAAATATGTGTGAAAAGACTGCTGTGGTGTATGTAATTAGGACCATCACTTTTGGTGGTAATTGTTTGCTTATTTTTTTTTTTTTTATTTTCATTTTGTCTATCTACTTTTGTTTATTCTCTTTTTATTAATAGTTATGCTACATCTATTTTATTAGTATTTTTTCCTCATTTCTTAGTCATTATTTTACTCTAAACAGGTAGTGTTTTATTTTCTTTTTTTTTTAAATTAAGTATTTTAAATCTGTGGGTCTTGGGATTTTGTGAAATTCAAGTAGAATGTTAATTGGTGGCTGCCATATAATGAAATGTGAATTTAGATGTTAAAGAAGCAACTGCCAAGTATTCCAACATGTTTGTAAAGGCAGGACATTTCATTTTGAAAACAGAAACAAATATGTATTTTGTTGCCTGACTGAATGCAGATTTATTGCCTTTAAAGTTTAAGCAGCAAATCCCAAATCCACACTCCTAAAGAAACATCTTGATAGTGTCAGAATGTGACAGGAAAGCAGGTAGCTGATTTTTTCATTAAGTCAGGTAGACAGTGTTGTGAGTGGCTGGAGGTTTAAATCATATAAATAAGTAAATAGTTGATTTAAATAATATATTTTGGGAGAGGAACCTTAGGAAATAATGGATAAGTGTACAGAGATTAGCAATACACACAGAGTAGATAACAAAGAAGAGTGGCAGAGATGCATAGGTTCATCCCTGAAAACAATCCCTTTGTACATTCCATTATCCAACAGATTAACTCAAAAGAATGTTACGATGCCCAAAATAAGAAAGCACTCCTTTTTCAATCATGGATGACAGAGGTCCTCATTTTTCTCTGGGCAGCAGGTCTATCTTCTGCACCCAAACTTTAAGCTTATTCAGTCTGATGTTGATGCAAATTTAGGAAATGTAAGTCCATGATAGCAGCAGCCCTAAGTAAAAAAAAAAAACTACACCTGAATCATTCTGAAGGGTGATGCACAAGTGTTAAAAAAATCCGATTTCTATACACAAACAGATATATACTCAGTAATGCCCTTATGTACCTGTGTCCACACAATCAAATGCATGTGCAAATGTATGTGTGCTTGTGCATGTGTAGGGGGCACTTTACAGGCAAGAGATATTTTCTGTACATTCCCTACCTTTTAGAAGAATAAAAATCAATAGTGTGCATTATGCTCAGTTGCTTTTAATGTTGCAGTTCAAAAAAAAAAAAAAGATCTACCATCCTGTTACCTGTTGCATAGTATATTTTCTGATAAATCATTTTAATCCCAACAGAAACAATTGCTTTTAATTAAAATAATGCAATTGTAAAAAAGGAACTAGGATAGACTTCATGTTTCTTTGTAAGTACTGGAATTTATGAAAATCCTAAAATATGACTCCAGGTATAAGGATTTCGGGGGGGGGATGTCATCCCTATCAATTATTTAAAGGGCAACACATATTATTATTTGAGGCCTAAAACTGTTGTGTTACAATCCAGATTATATTTTGATAAAAAAAATCTTTTTCAAATCCTTTTACAGCTCATTTATTTCTGGGCACTCATTTTTGTGATTTATGCCTCAATAAGTATGTGAGAAAATGTAAACATGTTTCAAATGTAAAACACATTCGAAGCTTACAAAGAAATGACCGCCTCTTTATTGGATGATGGTATATTATGTCACTTATACTTCTTTAATCCTAACCTCACCAAACAACTGCGTGTATAATCAAAAGCTTTGATTTCACTGTATCTTCCTTCATTTTTCGATATGGTAGACACATACATTAGGCATGCAGTACTCGATAAACATGTTTTCTTTTTTTTTCTTTTAGAAAATTCCCTCTAAAAGAAGAAAACGGCAAGGATATATTACGTCCAGAAAATATTGAAATTCAACTTTCCAATGATATCATTCAGAAGACTGAAGATGACAGCAAAGCATAGTGGAAATACAAATATTGCCTTTTAGTACAATACTACTGAAAAAAGAACGTGTCAGAACGTTGATGCTAAGAATAATTTCTTCATTACTAGTTGGACAATGGAATCTTTGTGAAAACTAGTGCTGGTACAAGATTATTGAGTTTAAAAGTGCAATGAGTGGCTCTTAAAACATCAGGCCTCATGAACTTTGAGACTCAGTTCTTTTTCAACAGACATGAAATCTGGCGTCAGATAATCAACATTTGTACCGGTTCAAAAATTGCTGAACTATTCAGACCTGTGTGAACCTCAACATCTCAAACCGATATTCATGCCCTGATGTTCTAAAGTTCATTTCAGAATTTATTATCCAAAAATATTTTAATTTTTTTTCATTTTTTTTTTATTTCTCAGGCTTGTCTCTGATTGCTACTTGCTTTGAAACCTAAGATGTTTGTGGATCTCTAAATTTGTTATGGCTATTGTTCATTTCTTTAACAGATCTAAGCAGGACACATATTTATATAACAGGATGTAGACAACATGTAATATATTTGAAGAGATAGAATGATTCCATTGTGTATGCATGTCATAGCAGTGTTCTGAGGTCAGAGGATACAGAATCAGAGTACTGTGTCATTCAAGTCATGTGTACATTGTATAACTGTAATACACCATCCAGGATTATGGCAGTCTACAAAAAGAAGCCAGTTATGTCTAAGGGTGAAATCTTTTTTTCTTTTTAAGCAAAACAGAAATGGACATTATTTTAAAAGAGCAACTTTAAGTTCTTCATATTCATAAGTTTATTTAGAGTTTACTTACTTCTAAAATTTAGTCACTTGTAATTACTGAGGGTATCTAAGCCAGTAATAATTTCTAGAAAAGGTTTGAAAATAAACATTTATTGAAACTACAGTATAAACGTACCATGCAGATTTCATTTAATTTATCTTGTATCTCAGAATGTATTGACCATAATGAATTACTGACAACACAACACAGAATTTTGGAAGTAACTGTTTCAGTAGTGCAGGCTGTAAAATTTGAAAATGTGAGGCTGCCTGATTGTGGTTCAGTTGTTCAAAGCTTAATTCTTCAAACCTTAAAAAAATCGAATACTCAAGAATGTAATGTCCCCAAAAATTGAAACTATTTTACACAATAAGAGATCAATTATTCTTCTGCAAGGTCATAATTACAAATCCACTGTGAGCTTATCTATGTGGAGACAGCTTCATGCATTTACCCTGACAGTTAAAGGCATTATACCTTACATCAGCACAGCTCAAACAAGCACTGTTTTTTCTTAAACAGCAAGTCTTGAAGTGTTCATAATAAATCATATAGTGGACTGGTCAAAGAATCATGTATTGGGCAAATGACCACCTTTCGGGCTACTGAAATAAAGATCTCTCACATCTGCTATACTGAAGCATTACCAAAGACTTAGACATTTCTTATCAGTATTTAATACATCAGTGTCTACATTTCCCTGTGCTTGTAAAATTGGAAAAATGGCAGTAGATGTTTAATTTGATGGCACTGGATTATGCAGATGAAAAAGAAATGCAGCCCAGGAATCATTAAATCAGAAGAAGAAATGTAAACAGCCAGATATATTCTTCAATTTTTACTTCTGGGGGTGGGGGGGTGGGGTGGCTAGAATTTGATGTGGTGATAGACAATATGCCTTGAGATTAATTAATATGATTATTCTAGTTAGCGTATGGGTAAGTCAATACGTGCCATTTGTTGTGTTCTGTGTAGAGTGGGCCATAGACATGGGCATTGGCACTATCCTTGGCATTAACTATAAATGAACACTTACAGTAATCAAAAGATATAGCATGCTTGTGTTGGGTATTTCAGCCAGTCACAGCAGAATACGTATTGTTCTTTTTCCTGGCTATTTAATAAGTCACTGTCAACATTTTTAGTAAAAGAACATTTTAATAAAATTTGCTTTACGACATCCGCTTCTCTGCAAAACTTTATATGTTTATTCCTGTACATCATTCTTTTTGGTTCAAATAATATACTTCAGAAGGAAAAGCATAAATATTATATCTTTCATATCATACAATTCTTTTCTGAAGCATTCGTGACAATTGTAATGGCAAATTTTATCCAGTTTCATTTTTTTTTTGCTAAGTGTAACTTAGGTTCTAGAGTAATCATATGATAAGTTTATGAGATTAAAAAATTGCTGCAAATACATTTTGCGTGGTAACAGAAGAATATAATTATGTTTTTCTCTTAATTAAAAAAGAATCCTCTGCTCCCAGGTGCATGAACTTATTATGAATAATAATATGAAATTTAACACGAGATATTTTGACATTTCTGATGGCTGACTGTACATTTGTCAGATTTATGAAGGCACACAGAGCAGTGAGATATATCTTCAGAAGCTTCATTATCATACGTTGACAGTTGCTGCTCTTTGAGTCAGATTTTTTTTTTGTCCAAGTAAAGTCAGTTGGTTTTACTCACTCAGACCTCACAGTTTGAGTTAATGCATTTGAGACAGTGATCTTGCATAATTAAGTGTGGGTATATCAGGATGTAGCCATGGCTGGCAAGGTTTGATCATGAGAGTGAAGCCCGAGTGATTAAATAAAGCCAACAGTAAGTAAATCCTGATATACAAAACACACTTCCAGGTTATTGCTATTGTATAATGACATTATTGCTTACCTTTCTTAATGTTTTTGTATAATAGCACTGTAGTGTTCCTCTGTCGTCTTACATCCCCATGTTTGAACAGTACATCAGAACAGTGCAGGAGAAGCAATGGAAAAAAGAGAATCTACATGGCCGTTTTTTTCTGTCAAGACTTTATGAGGGACTATGCATAAATAAAAGGAAAATCAGGTATATTTCTGTTTCTTTATTTTTGAGAAAGTACCTGATTTTTCTTCTGTTTTGCACTGTCCTTCGGGATATTCCATTTGAAACTCCAGCTACTCAATGGTATTTCAGTGGCTGGACTTCATTCTATTGGTATATGCTCAGCTTACAATGGGCATGCCATTCGGGCTGTCCAATCAGCATTGTCATTATTGAACACAAATGTGCCATCTTTGTATAATGTGAAGTATACAATGAGCTCGTATAATACATTTTTCAAATAGCACAGCTGATATGCTGTTTTCATCATTGAAGTGATAGTTATGCCTTCAATGGGAGCTTAAGTACTATCATTAGCAAACTGCACCAATGTAGCACAGAAAATGATGATATTTCATAAACAGGAGACAATTTGGTCTTTGACCATATATGTTATTCAGCCTGTTAAAGCTTGATTCAAGGGACTTTATGCATAACATGACCACAT
Organism: Protopterus annectens; assembly: GCF_019279795.1. Taxonomy (NCBI): domain Eukaryota; kingdom Metazoa; phylum Chordata; order Ceratodontiformes; family Protopteridae; genus Protopterus; species Protopterus annectens. Next base: position 1,591,031,206 of record NC_056735.1, on the reverse strand, counting down.
GGTATGTGTTGTAATCAACATATTAAATTATTAAACATGCCTGTAGCCTTTTGATGGAATGTTGGAGTACACAAAGTCACTTTGAAATGTACTTTGCGCAAGCTTTCCCATTAGGTCATTTGGAAAACACTCTGTATCCAATTCCTGAAGTATGTAATGTGCTCTATGCTTATATATTGTTCAGCTTCTAGGTTTTCAGTCTGCTAAGGTATAACATGGTGAAACTAATCCAGATTAATTTTGCTGCAACTTATTTTGTGTAATCACAAATTTTTAATACATATTTTAAAGGAAACATTTTATACTTCCGATGCACTATCCTTAGGATTCTGAGACAAGAGCTGTGTCCACATAAACTGCACCTACATTTTGTCATTTTAGCATTTTGTCATGTAAAATGTGATTCAGAGACATGTATAGGCACAACTCATCCACAATTACCACCAGGGTTACACAGCGCTTAAATACTACAAGCAATCTTTGTACTGCTTTTGCAGAGGCACTATCCTCAGTCTCGCACACATAAATGCACACACACACACGCACACACGCACACATGCACAGACACACACACACACATATATGTGTGTGTATATATATATATATATATATATATGTGTGTGTGTGTGTGTGTGTGTGTGTGTGTGTGTGTGTGTGTGTGGGTGTGCATGTATATATTTTACCACTCATATGCAAACACTCATACACTCCACCACTGTATGTCATTTGAAATTTGAACTTTCCTAAACACATCAGCAATGCAGTGTCTCCAATTGACTATAATGGGTGAATTCAGCATTTCAGCATTTTGACCATGCTAGTTATCATGGTCAGCCATGCTAATTAATGCAGTCATGTGATTCTCTGAATTGGTTAGCAGTTTAAATCTCTCCCTACAAACATTTAGCTACTACTTTAGAATGTCTCACTGTAATGCAGTGAGGCCATCAGGACAGCCTGCCACTGTGATTCATCTGACCATGTAAAGTCATTGCAGTGAGCCTGTCTCTGAATCAGAAAGGGTTACCACCAAGGATCATCCACTCTTGGGAGAGTTTACTGCTTACAGCAACCCTTTCTTAAGCCTAACTTGTCCTTTCATGCCTTTTCTGCATTTGTTCAAAACAACACCATGTTATTCACTTCTTAGGAGCAAGAGTTGCATTTAAAAAAGGCTTAAAAACAGTTTTTCTGCAGGAAGAAAGACTTGAATGACTGTGGCATGAAACAAACTCCTTGTTTTCTTAGTTCAGTTATGCAAATAGAGACAAACATGCAATGGTATAGATGTTTTTCACAGAATTACAAACTATAGCAGGTATAGTGTGCATATGTTCAAAATGTGAGTTTGCTGAAATCAATGCTCCATTTCATTAGAGGTCACATATACCCACTGCCATGTGCATAATTTTAAAGTAAGCGTTATTTCAATTTAATGTCCAATTTCATTTGAGTTCAAATGTGTGCATCCTTCAGCATCCAATCATATCTGTATTACTCTGCTAATAACATTAGTTTATCCTTCTCTTAATTACAAAAAGCAGTTGTATTTTAATAAATACAGAGTAATGCCATTGTTTTGCAGAAGCTATGAATTAAGTTAAAGAGGACTGTACAACAATACAATTTATGATGACTAGATCAAGGGAAGTAAAGTACCAAGATAAGAAATCAGATTATAGGAATACTATACCAAATTATGTGAAAATGTATAAAATGAAAATACAAATTAGTATTTATTGATCATGTCTATAAAGTAATTCATGGTCATGCAGCATCACAGATCTGCAGTTTTGGTTGGAAGCATACCTCTCAACTGTACAGATTTTCACAGAATGTCCAGATTTTTGCCTTATATTTTTGGTCCATTTTGCATGAAATTGTGGCTGTCTGGCAAATCAGTGACAAATTCCAAAAAATAGTGTTCACAGTGCTCTGAAAACGAACAAACCAAGAAAAAAAGCACAGTGTTGCGGGTCCACAGATGGTTTTAATATAAAAATAATATCCACAAACGTAGTTAAAATCCACAGTTGTTAAGCGCTTTCATCAAATAGTTTGACTTCCTCAGAACAAAATGACAAGTAAAATTTCAAATTTAAATACATAATTCTAATTGATCATTAATATATGAAAATTTGTTTTGTAAAATTATCAACAGGGTGGACCAAAAATGTGATAGCATTTTTAAGAAAAAGGTTAAGAAATTAGATAGGGACATTAAACAGTATAAATCACATCAGGTGTATCCTACTGACAAACTGTTTTTTTATGACAGGGAGAGTGGCTACACTGGTAATTTAGGCAATGAAAAGAGTGGCATGGTTAAATCTGGCTCTAATTTTTCTCTCAAACCATGTAGGGATGGTTTTGAGGATTTTGAGTCAGACTGTTTTGTTGACCCACAGGATTTTCCATTACCCAGATGCTCAGAAAGAATAGCCAGTCGCAGACAAGGAGTACACAAAACTTACAGCAGGGCAGCACAACAAACCTATGGATACAACAAATGGTAGATTCTGAAATCCAAATACAATGTGTGGATAATATTCAATATAGTTTGGATGGGTTTAATATATATAACTATTCTGATGTTCCTATCACTAAAGATTTATTTTCCTTATTTTCCAAGGGGTTTAAATTTGTACCAACTAATGTACCTGATATAGCTCAAGTGATGGTGGATTTACAGTTATATTTTAGAAAGTTAAATTTAAACATTATGTTTTCAGACAAAACTTCTGTTGAGGTATCGAGAGACATTGTTAAGAGAAGTAGTACATTCAACCCCCCACTACACCCGTTAGTTACAACATATGAGAAATTGGTTAAAGAGGATTTATATAAGGTATGGGGGGAAAAAAGAAGGGTGTTTGCCAACATGAACCCCAATGAGAAACAACTACTTAGGAACTTGAGAGAGGATAAAAGAATTAGAGTTATGACACCTGATAAAGGAGGGGGGGGTGGTATTGTACAACTCTGAAGATTACACTAATGATATGCAAAATATATTATTTCAAGCTGACAGTTATTCTTCATGTTCCAGGAATGAAATATATATTTCATATCGCAGGTTAGATAGTTATTTATACGAATATCTCATGGATCAGAGAATATCCAGGGATGAGTATGATTTTTTGTTGAATAAATATCCGAAGATTCCTGTGATATTTGGAATACCTAAAATACATAAAAACTTGAAAAAAACAGCTTTTAGACCTATTGTGGCAGCAGCAGGTTCCAAAACCCACAACTTGGCAGTTTTTGTAGATAGGAAATTGAAACATATTTTGAATAAATTTCCACATCTTTTAAGAGATTCTTGGGACTTTTTGGGACAACTTAGGAAAGAGTTATGGTCAGCGGACTGTGTTCTTCTTACTATAGATGTCCAGGACCTATTTTCTTGTATTCCAAAAGCAGAAGGTCTGTGTTTTTTTGAGGAGGTCCTGTTTAGTTATTCTTTATTGAGCTCAGATGAAGTTCTATTGTTATGTGAGCTTATGAATCTCATTTTGGAAAGCAACTATTTATTTTTTGAAGGTGAATATTTTCAGCAACTAAAAGGTGTTGCAATGGGTGCTGCCTGCGCTCCTCTGTATGCTAATCTGGTGCTCCTGGGTTGGGAATACAAGTATATCTTCCAGAATGAAACATTCTCTTCTAATGTTAAATATTATGGTAGATTTTTGGACGATATTTTTATTTTGTGGGAAGGAGGGTCAGAATTGATTTCTGAGTTTGTTCACTATTTGAATCAAACTACTGATTACTTGAAGTTTACCTACCAATCTGATCCCCAAGAAATTAGTTTTCTGGACACTAAAATTATTAAAAGTCATGATAATTTTATTTCCAAAATCTACCGTAAAAACACCTTCTGTAATAGTTATTTGCATTACACCAGCCATCACCCCATTCATCAGAAAAAGAGTATTATCAAGGGTCAGGCTATAAGAGTTGCTAGAATGACTACAAGGAAAGATGATGTTATAGTAGAGTTTCAACATCTAAGGGAGATGTTTTTGGAGAGAGGGTATCCTGGATACTTCATTGACCCTATTCTTAAGGAGGTTCTGAATAAATGGGGCAAGGTGTATACACCCCTACTTGGTGTTGGTAAGGAAGAATATCACCACAAATGTCAGGATATGACTGTTTGTGATAAACCTGATTTTCAACATGCTTGTGTAGTGCAATATAGCCCCTTGTATTCCCAGATTAAAGGAATTCTGACAAAAAGTGGAATATTTTCAAAACTAATACTGAAATATACCGGATATTGGGTCAACAACCTATTTTTTCTACCAAGGTGGGACCTAACATTAAGATTATATTGGAGAAGGATCATATTTTGAACAACAGTAAGGATAAGAGATGTGGTAGTAAACCCTGTGGTAGATGTTCATATTGCCCTTATATATTACAAGACAGTTTTATTACCTTCGGTAATCAAAGTAAGAGTCATATTTTTTTAAAAAGTGGCAATTGTGGTTCAAGCAAACTGGTATATATAGCTAAGTGCTGCTCCTGTTCCTCCTTTTATGTAGATAAGACGGAGAGAAGATTAAAAAACGGGAAATATGAACACCTTTATGACATCAAAAATGAAAAAGATACCAGTGCACTGTACAAGCATAGTATTACTTGTACTAATTTCAAGTGTTATAAGTTTGCTATACTAGAATTTGTCACAATTGAAGCCAGAGGGGGGGATTGGCAAAATGTGTTGTACAAAAAGGAATTATTATGGCAACTGAGATTGGCCGCTGACTACCCACCAGGGCTTAATGAGCATATTTCAATAATGCCTATTCTTAAAGAAAAGGCTGGTTTAGTGTAGTAGCACTCTCATAGTATTCTGAATATATATAATAATATCATTGTGTATATATTAAGAAGAGTTTTTATTTGTAATGAGGCATTATGCGCTTTTTTGTTTTTGTTAAACTACGTTTTTTATTGTTGTGAACTATTACTTTTTTATAAAAAAAATGAATAGATGTATCTTATTGAGTAATTATATATTCATGAGGAGGGAATTTTCACTGACATGATTGGGTATTTTGAATTAATGATCAATTAGAATTATGTATTTAAATTTGAAATTGTACTTGTCATTTTGTTCTGAGGAAGTCAAACTATTTGATGAAAGCGCTTAACAACTGTGGATTTTAACTATGTTTGTGGATATTATTTTTATATTAAAACCATCTGTGGACCCGCAACACTGTGCTTTTTTTCTTGGTAAATCAGTGACAAATCATTAAAGACTGAAGTTAGAAAATAATGACAGACATTTGAGTTTTAGACATCATACCCTTCAGAAAGTTCATGCTAATGCAAAACATGTTATTCTATCAACTTTCTAAGTTTGTAAGATCAATATTTCAAAATTGCCCATATTTGTACCACTTTTTTATGGCTTTGTCCAGATTCCTTATTCTAACAGGTTGAGAGGTATGGTTAGAAGTTTTTGTAAGAACTTTTTTTTTTGATAATTTTAGTTTGTGTTGCCACAGCACTACATATTACATTTGTAAGGAATATAGTTATGCTTTTATAGCCATTGTTGTTTCAAAATGGCAGATGCATATAATTACCCATTGCACGAAGCTAAGCGCTAATAGTAAAGCAACAGTGAGTGACTGCTACTTTCTCATCACAACTTTTTAAGCTTATCACCAGAATAGGACATGAAATGCCATGTTGTTATAAAAATAAAACAAAACTAAAGTACAGAGCCATTTCTCATTCACAAACACGCAAAAATTGTTTTTTTTTTTGTTTTTGTTTTCTTTTTTTTTTATTTGATGACAAATTCTTTCATCTGCAATATACCATGAGACAACTTGGGCAGCATGGAAGAAAAATGGAAAGTTAAATGTGTTACATTTTATTGCATCATGAACTGAATCAGAAATATAGTTGTCTTTATTATGTACATTTTTTTATAGTTTCTCCTTCAGTCCTTGTGTTTTTGCTTACCAAGCTGATTCAGAGCACATGGGCTAGGTTCTGACAGGAAAGGGTACTGTTAAATAATGAATTAGTAAGATTAGTAAAAGAGCATTCAATTAATTCAGTGAGATAAGGAACTCAAGAAGAAGACCTTCTCTGGATTTAAAATGCATTACCAGTTATACATATGCAACCATGTTCTTTAACCATTATAGAGAGCTTCCCAGTGTGCCATAAAATAAGATGTGTTACTTTAGAAATACAGTCCCTAAAACAAAAACAGTCATTATGTTATAGAACAGATATATTTCAGTTTTTTATGTAGGAGTACTCACTTAAATATCTTGTTGTATCTTTAGTCAAGATTTATTATAAATTCCATTAGCTAAGCAGAATAGCTTCATCACTGTGCATCTCTGATTATTACATGCTAAACATGCAACTTTCAGTTGTTCAGGGGAATTTGTCTAGAGTAATACAGTCTATATTTTGGATGAATGGCGATGGAAAAGTAGCGATAAAGCAATGCAATAGCATTTGAAGAAAGTCTAAATATACTTCTAAATTATATTGATTTAACATAGGGTTCAGTATAAATAAAACAAAATACAAGCTTGAAAAGCTATGTCTAAATTATTCTTAAGAAGAAGCAACCCAAATGAGACTATTTAGTTACAGTATGACAATGCAAATACAGAAATAATGATTTCTCAACCTTCAACAAATATTCAGCAGAGATTCCTTAAGTGAAAAATAAATGCAGAATAGATATCTGCCTTATTACATGGCAGCTCATTTAAGTTTCTGAATTAAGTGAATTAAAGAATTCCAAGACATCACAATGCATGAATCACTAGTGGATGGCATTTAACATCTATTTACATAAAACTTAAAAATATAGTGACAGTTGAGTCCTCTTTCCTTAGTTCATTTCAGGGCATCGGCAACAAAATCTTCTTCCTAGTTTCCAAATGCCTGGGCTGAATTTAGGAAAATGGCAAGGCAGGAGAAAGGATTCATGGTACCACAAGTTCACTGTTTGACCCCCCCAAACACATCCTCTCGCCCTTCCCAGTTCCCTCTGTGATTGCCTCCCCAAACCATCCAGATTACTCTTTTCAACATTTTCTCATATTTTGTCTTATTCCTCAGCCTTTTTCTGCATCCTTTCAACACAATCTAAGTGCCAAGACTGCAGTCTCATAACAGTGAAGAAGTAACCAAATTACGCTTCGTGTCTGGGAAGAGGAAAGAGTCCAAATGGTTATTCCTAGACTTGGAAAAAGCATATGACAAGGTCTCAAGAAAGCTGATTTGGGCTGTGTTGCAGTGGTTCAAAGTCTCAGAAATATTGGCAGAATCTGTGTGGGCTATGTGCAATCAACCAATGACACAAGTATGAACAGTGTTCAGGCTCACATAAGGGTTCTAAGTGGGAGATGTGTGTGCAACAGAGTTCGGCTGTGGGCCCAGTACTGCTTATACTGTTGACAGACTACATTAGAAAACAGGTCTGAGGAGACAGATCAACAAATCTCTGCTGAATGCAGCCATGGTGATATTACAAGCATACTTTAAACAGGAACTTCAGCAAATGATAGGGGAATGAAATGTAACCATGAAGGCACATTGGATGAAACTAAGTACAGGCAAAATAGTAGTTATGGTAGCAAAACTGGGACATCAGAAGAGGCTGTGAATTGCGAGGAGTGGTTGATGAGAGAGGAATTCTGAATGAGAAGTCTCCCTTTAGGATTTGCAAATTCAAGCATATTGCTTGACTGGAAAGACCCCAAAGATTTCTAAACAAAATAATTGAAGGTCTTAAATCCCTCAACTATCTGGAAATGTTAGCATGTCTCTCCAGTGTCCTATTGGCTGCTGTGGCTGATTAGTTACTTGCTTTCTAGCCATGAAATTCCCAGTCCTATTTTTTCTCATATTTCTTCACAGAACCAGTACGTCTACAAATGCTTGCACTAGAAACCACAATTTACATCAAAACACAAACAGGCCCTTAATGAAGAGTATTCCCAATCTATGGAATACGTGGTCACTATAGGTAAAACAAAATTATAGTTTGGCTAACTTTAAGGCTAGATTTGAAGTCTGGATGGATGTTTACAAATTTACACCAGGCTCATCATGTAATGACCTGCTCAGTATGAGAGATAAATAGTCTTAATGCTTGACAAATGTAGAAAGAGGTTTTATGTTTGTCTATTTAAAGGCAGCAAGAGCTTTTAAGTTTGTTTACTTAAAGGTGTATACGATTAGGCATGTCATGGTCCCTATGATCGCTTGTCTTGTATTATTCCTATGTTCCTATGTTCCTATATGAAAGATAATATTAGAGGGGATGCAGTTAACTGGCACTGAGTGTCAGAGTAGTATGTGTGACAGAGAAATGTGAAAGAAACTAAAAAGTACGGTACAAAAAAATCATGAGACTAGTACGCATGTTATGGAAACGTGGGCAGTAAAGACAGAGCAGTTCAGGAAGATATATATGATGGAGATGAAGAACCTGAGATGTGTGACAGGATGCACACTATCATACAGATGAAGAAATTATTACATTACAGCAGAAGCCAAAGTAGCTCCAATTGCAGACATAGTGAAAGAGAGCAGAATATTGTGGTTTGGTCACAAATGGGGGAAAACAGAAGATGACTTGGTTCAGAAGATTGGAAGAGATGTGAAGGAAGCAGGAGGAAATGTCGACACCCAACAAAGAGATGGATAGATTGCATGAGAGAAGACCTGAAACCGTCATGCATGAAGGTAAGAAAGTGATACTGAATTGAAAGAAGTGGTACAGTTGCCACTGTACCTTGACCCATGTAGAAACTGGGAAAAAGCAGGCTGATGATGATAATGTAAATTGCATTTATGCAATAATATTTATTAAAATCTCACATGCAGAATGATAAAATTATCAATGTATTTACCTGTTTAATGATTAGCTTTCTTTTATGTACTACCGAGTAATGTTCAAATCACTACTATCTGTTATTTTTGTCTGGAGGTAAGATCTGTAGGATTCCAAACGTGCTTGACTCGTACTGTTTATTTTTATATTTTCCTAATACCCGACAAATAAAAACTGTTCTTTCCATACCTGCATAAATACTTTCGGAGAAATAACATGGAACTGCTGGTTTAATGATTTCTGGAAGCCTAAGGTGAAACCCCTAGGTTTGCACACACACACACACACACACACACACACACACACACACACACACACACACACACACACACACACACACACACACACACACACACACACACACACACACACACACACACACACACACACACACACACACACACACACACACACATCTATTTATCTGTATGATTATATCTTAAATGTATGTCGAGTTAAATGATCGCTGTATAAAAAGATCAAAACATGTTGCCCAACCCTAATACTGGCAACTGAAATACTGACACCAAGTACAATGAAAAAGGAAACACTTTTACTTTTATAATATACTGACCCTAACCCTACAACTCAGCTTAGATTTGTCTGAATAATGATACTGTTATGGAATTTTTTTTTTGTAAGGTAAGGTGCAGAGCCAGTGATAGAAGTAGGGGTAGGGTTAGAGTTAACACACATTACTAAGGTTGGCAAGGGGGCTTTCAAATTCTTTCACCAGCCCCTCTCCTACCTCTTCTACTAATGTGAGTGTTTTGTGCTGAATATTTTATTGGATTTATTTTACATAGAACAATAAACAGTCTTGCAGCCCCAGAGGGTGAGTCTGCCTTTAAATATATCTTGCTCCAAGTAGTAATAAAAAATACATAACGGGAAACACTTTAAGCAGCAGTAGCACATATTTGCATTAGAGTAGTCAAAATCAGCACCTTCAATATCCATTTGCAATCCTTTCCAGAAAGATATACTACTCAATAATGGGGAAATTCTAAGGGTGCTTTGCTATGTATTCTAAAACTTCCATCATATGCATTCTACCCAACAATTCCCTATCCTGGTTTCAAATATTTTACTAACGTCCTCCCCCCATAAGGCCAGGCAGAGTAATATTACTCTTTCCATATATATTACATCCCACATATGGACTTAAAGTGTAAACTAAAGTATTAAAATCTGTCATTTCCCCAACTATGAATAAATAGCCCAGTTACAAAAATAAGAAGGACCTACTGAGGAGATCCATAGTGTCTCATCTTTATTCTTGCCTAAACCTTGAGATGCACTTTTTGTATGATAAGGCAGACCAGTGTCCAGAGGAGACTTATGGACACATCTAGATAAGATCAATTATCAGTCACCAAACAGATTTTCGATATCTCTTTTCTGTTTTTATTGATGTATGTAACTATGTTTGATATGAAACCACCATTGCAGTCTATTCACCTACTTTCCTGTATCCCATATTGTCTGTTCCCTCATCAAGATTTCCACTCTAACCAATGTCTCCTCAATCTGCTACCTTCAGATCTTGCTTGAAGCCTTTGTTATGGGTGTTCCTTCAAATGGCTCCATTTGCTCTGGTCTATAGGTGAAAAGAGCTTATTTTTCATCAGTTGTACTGCTCAGTTAACAGTGACAATCAGCTATATTAATTTATTGTTTCTATCTTTAATGTAACATTTTATTATTGCCATGTTACGCCATTGATTGGTACAGCGGTTAGTTGCAGTCATTAAAATAAACATGAAGATGAAGTTGAAGTGCCTTTTCCTCACATTATCATCTTCACACACAGAAGAAACAGACTCTTCCTATCATACAATCACAATGTCCTTCACCTCTTTAGCAATGCCTTTCTTCATCCACCCTGCAGTTATCTGGACATCTAAACATTTCCAAAAAATAACATTGTCCTTGTTCACTAAACACAAAAAAGAAGTTAGACTCCCACATAACCAGAACCTCTTTACATTTAAACTTTCCAATTCACCAAGGATGCAGCCATGCATATTCTGAATTATCAATACCGCCATGTATAAATGCTATCAACATCAGTGCTACCACATTTCCAACATGCTACGTTCACCCAACAGCCTTCTTCCCTCTTTTCCTAGTTATCCTATTCTACTTATACAGCAGTAGACACGTGGAAGTCAAAGGTTTAATCTGATTTATTCAACAACCTCACAGCTATCCCTAACTCTGGCCAAAAACCTCCTTCAGCAACAGCTGGCTTTTTCAGGGGAGTTTAATATAAAACATTTTATCCCAGAGCATTAGCAGGCAAATAATCAAAGTTGCAAAATATAACATTGGGAAAACAACATGGATCCAAAAAGAAGCAGCTCATGTAAAGCTGCAAACAACAAAATGATGTTCTTTTTTGTAGAGTGCAAGTTTCCCTGCACTCACACCAAGTGTGAGGCTACATTGATATTGAGAAAAGGGAAAGCTGAAAAAGCAAAATTATACAATGACTGCCCATTAATATTCAAAAATGAGCATGCTGATAGGTCAGCCCAACCAGCATGCCCATTGTAAAGCCTAGAATATACCAATGATAAAAGGACCAGTTGCCCAGGATTTTTTCATCAATATATTCAACAAAAATGTTACTTTTGTTTCATATTTTTTAAATAAATTTACAAAACTGAAGCCTTCAAATGAGCAAGACAGATGGCACAGTGAAAAATAAAAGGGCAATCAGGTACGTTATGCAAAATTAAAGAAAAGTACCTGATTATCCTCTTATTTTCTCTGTGCTGTCTCTCCCAAATGTCAAACGTCTCCCAGTTTCTTTTTTCTTAATTTAAAATAAATAAATAAATAAAGCAACAGAGATTAAACCACATTGATCATAGGTATATCTTCAATATACCACACCAACATCATTGGTTATTGCTATAATAAACTCATCTTTTGCAAGTCCAGTACAGCACAAAATCTGCAGCTCAACCCATGCTGGCTTTCCCACATGTTGACCAGTAGACCATGTTCACTTTCTAGTTACAGCATTCAGAGTATCACTTTACAAGCTCACAAAAAACAATAGGTTTTCCTAAGGCTAACAAATTCTTTATTTCTGCTTTTCCCACTTACTCATCTAAATCCATGTAATTCAGCACAGTCCTTTTTATTTGTTCCTGAGCCAACCAAAAATTTGGTCCTGATTCCCAAGAGGGTTTACTGTTCATCCAAAAGCTGCTAAAACCTGACTCATTACCACACAGAAAATGCTGTTTTTAATTCTGTAAAACTGCAAAATCATCCAGTATCTCTTCCACTTTGCAGGATTTTAATATATATATATATATATATATATATATATATATATATATATATATATATATATATATATATATATATATATATATATCAAACCCATATGGTCTTATTCCTGAAGTCTAGTCTACCAACTGCCTTCACTTCCTCTCTCAAATAGCTGCCTACCCACTTCACTAATGTTGGAAGTCCTGTCTAAGATTCTGATGTCCACCTCTGCATTTCTTTTCTGATATCCATAATAAGCCCTAACCATAGTCCCTCACATCGACTTCTGATGACCATCACTAACGGACCCACCTAAGACAAACAAATTCATGTATTTTCCAACTCTAGGCGCGGTAAGCTTACGTTGCTTAATTGTAACAGTACTCCCCAATATCTAATGCCTATAGCCAATTAATCCTCCTGTTTTCTAAAAATTATACCCTACCCCTTTCAAGTAACCCTATCACAGCATACCCAAATTTCCTTAATTCCTTCTCCTGTGGACTGGTCATCATATGCTGCATCAAATACATCACCATGGTAGAATGACTACCTTAATCACCTCTATCCTTCCCCCTAACATAGCATCCTGATAAGATCATTTGTCTGCAATTCTTTCTAAAGCCTCCACTCATTTAAGCTTCTTTAGCTCTTTGAAAGAGGGAAATATTCAATTGTCCAAGTGTTTCCCTCAAACAGATCAGAATACCCCTAATCCTTAACCCCTGATCCTTAACCTGTTTTCATCCTAGTACAATTAGTAACAACTTCTCAAGGTAGACTGAAGTCCCATAACCCTACAAATTCCAGTAAAATAGCTTGAAGTCACAAGAACATTTTTTTGACACTTGTCAACAGCAACATAAAGTCATCAGTGGACATATTAATGTTATTGCAAGCACCGTCTTCTGTCCACCCCTCTAAATAAGTTGCACTCATCAGGGTTAATTTCTTAATAACCACTGATAAGAGACTCGGGAAAAGCAGGTAGCCTTTACTCATACCTGCTATATATTTCATGTCATATTTCACCAGCTAAAATAGCATGACAAAGGGTATCATAGCAACAGGACCCTTATACAGCTCCTGCTCTTCAAAAAGGGTCCCACCTTCTGTCACATGATGCAATGTATGAAGAACAAAATCCCAGTTTTTGGTAACAGATTCATTTTCAGTCTCAAAGTGAACAGAGTCAGCTTTCTATCTCTTTTTCCTGTTGTCTATGCCCACTCCAAAAAATTCCAGAGAAGTCTGTTGTTTTCTTTCAGATATATTGTCTCTTAGGAATCTGTTTCTCTTTGTGTGATGGCATCTTGTAGGACTTTCTCTAATCTTGAAGCTAACTCATTTTTAAAAATATGTGCTTCTACATTACACAATGAAAAATGCAGAAATTAGCTGTGTCTCACTGTCTACTTCTCCCTTATGGAGTACTATAGTTAGAGCATATTACATCCATTTCAGGGTATGTCCTTTCTGGATGATATCATTATCCAATCCCTACCATGGAATGCTTTGTGAAAGTCATACCCATTTGTAAAAATCAATTAGGTAACTATCAAGGCCCACTGTCTTCTTAATTTTCATTAATGAAAGATGTCAACCACAATCCATCCACGGCAATAGCCTAATGAACCTCATATCTTCCCTAGTCTAACACCAGCTTGACTTCCCACTTCTCCAAGATCACCCTTTTTGCTATAACATCTCAGTTTGTATCAACATAAAACTCCTGAAAAACTGATCTAATACTTCATCCTGTGACCAGCCTGTTATTACTCAATTTACCCCTTGCTATCCATGCTCTTCTCCAGGCGTGCTTCCACTGCTTTTTCAACCACCACATCAACAGCTCCTCATCTATCTCTTGTTTTGTTCACCATCTACCATTCTGCCTCCACAATTCTCCCACTGTCAGGAGTACCTCTAACTCCTCTAGAACTCCCCCTGGCCCTATATCATGGCGTTCCCTACCTTATTAAGTTCCAACAAGGTTTGTGTACAACATACTAAGTTATTCTTCTCTTCCTAACTGCAATCATTCCATCCCATCCCCCAATAACATCATTCATTCCCACTTCCCTATTTACTGTATCATTTTTGAAGTGACATTTTTAGTCAGCATTCGCTTCAAGGAAAATTTCACTTACCAGAGTTCCATCTCCATCTCTTACTTATGCTATATTCAAATTTCTATGTTCATTCCTTCAACACATGATCACACCCGTTCCTATTCTTAATTTCTGTTCACACTACCTCCTTTCCACTGCATAACAGCTCTAATTACAGTCCTAAATATAGTATTCCAGCACCCAACTAAAACCTCTCATTATTGATAGTCACACAACAGAACATAGGTTCATAGGTTCATAGGCGTGTACTAGGCTAATGGCCCTTGGGCCTTTACAAGCCCAGCCATAGGATTGCCCTGGCATAGTGCCAACCGACCTTAGTTCCCAGTGACCCTGTCAAGTATAGCCACTGGAGTTATCCCCGGGGAGAATTTTCTGTTTCCCATCCACTCATCTCAACAAAGACAGTTTTCTACTCCCGTTGCACATTGTCACTCCAAATACACTAAAACCTTTTCTCTGCAATGTGCCAGTTCACCTGCCAGAAAAGTTTAAGTTTCTGCAACAATTCCCCATCAGCCCTCTTCTGTAAAAAGTAGGCCAGCAACCTGTTCCCTTTTAAAGGATTACTACCTTTAGATCTTCAGGATGCATTGTTTACTGGACTATTCCTCCTTCACATGCTCGCTTGCTGACAGCCTCGATCTAAACTCAAAAGGTCACTGGGTGTGGGCATTTGACCTGTCTATACATCCTACTCTCTCCCAGCTGTGGCCAATGCCATTCAGCTATGGCTGTCCCAGCAATATGGCTATTAGCACATATGCACTAAACCTGTCCTACCATACACTCAACTCAGCTTTCTCTCTTATATCTTCTGTCCAACCTATATTTAAAAATCCACCCCAGCCAATAAAAGTGCCAGATATTTTTCTCCCC
Organism: Protopterus annectens; assembly: GCF_019279795.1. NCBI lineage: Eukaryota > Metazoa > Chordata > Ceratodontiformes > Protopteridae > Protopterus > Protopterus annectens. Next base: position 1,591,016,011 of record NC_056735.1, on the reverse strand, counting down.
CCATATACCAACATTTAGAAGTGGTCTCAGTTTGTTAGACAATAGCTCCTTTTTCAATATGTAGCATCACAATCACTATATTATAGTCATACTATACTTCCTGACAGGTAAAGTCTAAGCAAAGGCTACTTAATAAGAAAGGACAAGAAAAACTTTGCAATGCAAACTTGTATTCATTAATCTGTAAGTTGATGTCACCCCCTTAGCTCTTATTACATCACTGTCACCAGGCCATGAGAAAATAAGCCAGTCTGAATGTGCATCTAGTTTACAAACTCTAAATATCTCTCTGCAGTCAGTTTAAATCCCTGTCTGGGACAAAGAGTGATATTTATATCCTAGCCACCATGACTTGGACTAACATTGTCTCTCTATAGGAAAGCAGAAATTTGCTCACCTCCCCAAATATACCAAATACTGTTACTTAGCAGCCCAGCTCAAACAAACCTAAATTTCCAGCAGAGGATGCAACAATTCAGTCCCACAGCCTCTTAAAATACCTTAAAAGAAGCCTCCAAACCAGCTATTAGTTTATATTTTAGTGATCTGTCCCCTCTTCTTAAATAAGTAACTGGTCACCATAGCAGCTTCTGTACCTATTGGTGACTGTTAATCTCTCCAACAGAACCTATATTCACCATTTACAAGGATGGCATAAAACTCAGAAAAATCTCCCTATTTCACCCTTCAAGAGCACCTATAGCTATTAGAAAAATGTGCCTTCCCATCCTATCTCTATGACCCCCTTGCTATTAATATCTTCACTGAAAAAAATATCAATGTCTGGCAACAGACAGCAATCAAAAGCAATATATCTCTACCTCAAAGTAAATGAAAAGAAGTTAATGATGCAGCAAATGAACAGGCATTTAAATAGAAATTAGAAAGGAAAACCCAACACATATCTAACAGTATTCTGGCTCTTCCAGGGTAGAGATTAGCAAATGTTCAGTATAGAGCACTTATATCGTACTTGTCAGCAGAGAATAAAACAAAACCGGGTTGGTAGTCTTGACTCCTTATTCACACACAGCATAGGAAATGGCTGCCCACCAAGCCCACACTTCTGATGCCTAGAAAAGATGCCCATCATTACTTTTTATTGTTATTATTAAGTGAGATACACAAAGGAAAAGCAGCAGTCTAGCTTTCAGTATGCAATCATGAAAAGCACGTTCATACCTGAAAACTATTTGCAACAAAATACAATGCAGCTGTTCAAGAAACTAAGAAAAGGGAAGTAAAACAAAAAAAATTAAAGTCAGACAACTTTACTGTCAATCAGAGATACACAGCAGTGCAAGCTGAATGAAATTAAAAAATGATTGGTTAGGAAGGCTCTGGGGGTACCATAAAACCATGATCACTATGGCCCTAGTTCCTCCTTCCTTAGCCTTATTCTATTCTAGCTATAGTAGTACTGAAGACAACAAATCATACCACTCAAAATTATCTGCAGCACAGGGTGGCACCAACCCACCCCCATCGTCTTCAGCTTCACTCCATCAAATGTAGGCACTCAAATAAAGAGGAGACAAGAAATAGAAAAGGATGTCAGCAAATGCATTGCACAATATAGATGTGCTCTATCCAATATGTGTCCATACGTACATAAAAATTCAAGATCATCAAAAGCTGTTGCCATCTGCAGCACCTAATTTGACCCAAATAAGCCCCCCCCCCCTCTGCACTCATTGGGTGATTGCATCAGGCTTATTCTTATGTCTGTCCACACCCAGAAATCTTGACTATACTTTCATGGCTTTATTCCAGCTGGGACCCACACCAAATCCAATGTGATTCCCAGCAAGGTAGTTAATGATATCTGAATTCCCCTCAAGTTTGCCCTCTTACCTTCAGCCCCTTTAAAAGCAGTGCATCATACAGCAGACCCTCATTGATGCTAAGGGCCTTCACACTCTAGAAGGGCAATGACTTTGTGCAGAATGTTATGGTAGGATGTTGACAGAAAGAATGAGACAGTGTAATGACCATCAACTTTGCAATAGCTCTAGTTGCATACCAGCCATAATCGCTCAGTTTCCCCACATAATTTCAGTATAAAATTGTACCACCTCTTCCAGGTAACTTTTAGAGTGACAGTTTATTGGAGCCAGACTAATTCCCCTTCACCCAACATGTTCCAGGTAGCTGAAAACAGCTATTTGTTTTTTTGAATGAATTGCAGATGAGAAAAATGAATCTTCCCAGACTTAATAATGGCTAACATTAGCCCTTTTTGAAGAGTTGTCAGCATTGTGATATACTTCTCCATGTGAAAAATCTTGATATTTGGCAATAAGGAGCCAAAGTCTGGATCGACTTAGCTACATGTTCTGTGGTCCTCCATCTTTACTCATCAACACCTAAATTCATGTCAAAAATAAAAAAATAAAAAAATGGATCGTCTCCTTTTCTGACAGGCCAAGTGGGCCAAGGACACAGAAATGTTACTGTTTCAAATGATTCTCCATGTCATCATTTGGATCTTATAACATTTAAATAACTGGCAGTGGACACATTTTTTCAGTTTAGTGACATATTTAAAATTATATTTTTTTTCACAGATTAGCATTCAGGGATCATTAGGGGTTTCAGCTTTAATGACCCATAATGGAAGCTATATGTTTTTACAGAAATGCAGACACACACACACACACACACACACACACACACACACACACACACACACACACACACACACACACACAGGCGCACACACATACACGCACACGCACACATACACATACACATGCACTGTTAGCATTAGTGAAATACTACATATACTACATAATATGCAACTAAGTAGCAATATAATTTTAGCAGCGCAGTCTACAAAAAGTAACCTTTACATTCTCATTGTGGTCTGAATGGACACAGCAATATCAGCCTTTCCTATTATAGGCATTAGGTCACCTTTTCTTATTATAGGTATACATAGTGGTCTACATTAACAGGTATCTTTTGAAACTGCACTTAATTAGTAGAGCAAAACCTGAATTTGAATATAGTGACATTCACCATAATATGGCAGCAATGTACAGTTGTTACAAAAGAGAATATATGGGCAACAGGTTACATGGCTGTATTCATGTTTTTGGTTGCCTTCAGCACATCCAGTTATGCTCGGGGTTTTGGAATTTTGATTCTTGGGTACTCCTTTTCATTAATATGTTACCGTCTAGCAGGAATGAAATATCAGCTGTATTCATTGATTATGACACTTCCACATAAAACATTTCTTCTTTTATAATTTTCTAGATTTTTTCTGCAGTATTATGGGGTAGCATGCAAAATGATACCCTCTGATGTTCTATAGAAGTGCTACCCAAATATGAAAGGGTTATTTAGGTTTTAAATATCAGGACAAAATATGCACATAGTCATTTATTTTCATATATACATTTAAGAACTACATTGGGATCAAGAAATAATATAATTATTGACATTTCTTAGCTTGCTGATGATATGCAGGTTAATACCTAATTTGAAAAAAATAATTATAAATGTTGATTCAGATAAACGAGTCACTTATTGCACAATTCAATACTAGAAGGCAAGTCATACCAAAACTGCACCAGTACTTGTAATCTATATGAACCTGTTTAAAAAACACACATAATGATGTATGATGATTCAGTCACTTGTAAATATGTACAATTTTGTAAATAAAATACAGTTTTTGTAAATAATGAGTAACTTTATTTCAAAAGTCACACATTTACATGTAGCAGTGGTGTTGGCACTTGATGATAACAATGTGAAGGGGCAAATCAATGTGAAGAAATAAAATATATTTTGCTTTACAATAATAGGCATCTATCTTTCACAAAAAAATTAAACTTAGGATTAATACATAAAACCAAAATTACTAACGTCATCTTTTTGCATCTATGTATTAGCCGTTTATTTTTTCAAGAAGATATATTCGCACATATATATATATATATATATATATATATATATATATATATATATATATGGGTCTACTTTGTTTAAGCAAAATTACACTTACCTGAACCTGAAAAATGCAAGACAACTTCAATGAAAACTTAATAACCCAAAGAAATGAATCACCAGTATATTTACAGGAAGACAAACCACTTTGCCATATATATATATATATATATATATATATATATATATATATATGTGTGTGTGTGTGTGTGTGTGTGTGTGTGTGTGTGTGTGTATATATGTATAGGTCCTATTTGCTTTATTAGTGTTTCAGAAATTTGAACCCCATACAGTTAAGACCATATGATTAACATTCTTAAATAGTGAAAATGCAACAAAAACATATTTTTTGCAGCTGCACCTTTTAATTATATATATCAACTCCATGATCACAGTACAGTGGGGTAAAGAGCAAATTCCCAAATCTCCACTGTATTGCAATTTCACTGCAAACTGCAGCACTGCACTGTATAACATTTGATGTTTCAGAATGTCAATCATACTGTATCAACCATATGAGGTTCAAAGTTCTGAAAAGTCGATGAAGCAAACTAGACCCATATATGTTGCAACAGGTAACTCTTGCAGATGGTGATACAATGTAATTTGTTTATACAAACCTGTCTTGCATATTTTATAATTAATTTTGATCTATAACATATCTATTTACAGCGATATCCTTAAGAAATTATACATACAGAAAATTAAGCTAAGCTGCAGTATATTACTTTTTATATAGTACACTTCATTTTTATAGATGAGAGTCTGCAGATGTAAAAAAAAAATGTATCATGTTATCCATAAGCTACATCAAACTAATTATAAGCACCAATACATTGAAAGAAAGAACAATACTTCATTCATAAAACTTTACTGTTGCTTGTCTTTGAACGCAAAGGAGTTTTTAGGAAAAATAAATATTCCTGGATGTTTAGAGATGTGCAGCTTAAATTTTCTCTGGATATTTTTGAATTATGTTTGCAGTTTTATTTGGAAATCCCTGTAAGTATATTGATTATTTTATTTGCTAAGCACAGTGATCATGCCACCAAATATGAAACTAACTTGCAGCAAATGGGGAAAAACCGAATGCAAAATAATCTGTGAAACTGAGAGAGTGTATTGATCTCAGAAGTACTGTATCAACTGTAAAAATCAATGACAGAAAAGAAATGTCTGGTGTTTTGCAAGTTTATGCTTTATCATCATGCCCATAAACAGTGTGCAGTGAATGTACTGAAGGGTGATATCAACACCTGTAATATTAGCATTTAAAAGCTTAGACTAACTAATTCAGAAAACTCTTGTCATGATAATAAGTGAATATATTAAAAGAAGACTTACTTGCAGATTGCAGCTTCAGTAATTGATAGTTTGTTTATACCTAGGTACAACTTAACATTTGAGACCATGATTATTGCTGCACATTTTCTTTTACTCTTGCAGTATTCTTAAAGCATCTGTTAATGAAAATAGTTTGTCACTAAACCTAAGTCGGTTGCTTTTCTGTTGTAATGCCAAGGTAAATCATTTACATGATTAATATGTTACATTTCTAAAACTTTTGTCATTTAATGCCAGTTCTGTGCACAAAAAAAAAAAACGTTGAGTGATAATCCATATCTAATTAGGAACATGTTTTTCATACTCTGAACAACTGCATATTTCTGAAGAATGATACAACTTACAGAACTGAAAGAAACATCTGCATTTGATCCATTAAGAAAAAAATACATTGGCAAACAGTTTTTCTTCATTTATAGAAGAGTTAAGAGACGTTATATACATATTGCTTAAATCCGGAAAGTAATTATATTCAGTGAAATTAATGATAACAGGTAGATATGTTAAAAGTATGTATTTATAGTTACAGCATTAAAAAGTAGCCACAAAATATAACCATGAAGTAATGAAATGAAACCGTCTCAGTGTTCTAAATAAAAACTTTTTATAGCATTTGTAAACATGTAGACAAATTGAAAACATGTCCTCCCTCTTATGAGACAAATATATTTTACCACAAACAATAGTACTTCTGAATAAAGAATAACATTTATACAATTAAATGTATATATGAGTTGCTAATTTTTATTGATGTCATTGTTCTCGATGTTCAAGTTTGCATCTGCTGACAGCCACTGTGGTAGCTGTACATTTTCAACTATTTATTACAAATATTAGATTTTTTTTGATGTTATGAAGCCATTTGTGTATGTCATTTACACTGTTCATAATTTAAAATGAGCTGCAGTGCTTTAACGTAATCCATGTTACATCCTAGCTCCTTAGTATAACATGCTATGCATTTATTGCTTTACAAAATTCACAATAAAACAATCATTCCTTAGAGTTGTCATAAAACGAAATTTTTAATTATGAAAGGTAGTAGACAGAAGCAAAGTAAATAGATGGTGTTGCAAATGCTGATACTTTGTATTAACGTTGTATTAAAGATTAGTATTGGAATTTCTGAATGTTTAACATTGTTCTATGGTTCACAGTTTCTATATTATCAATAAATATACATTTTCTCTAAAAAAAATATTTCTGTTTGCAAGCTAACATTTTATTTCCCCGTCTGCCTGTATAATGAACTGCCCTGAAGTCTACTTCTGAGAAAACATATAATGCTAAAAATAAAATTATACTATATGAAGAAGAGAATTATTGTTTTTTGTAAGTTGCAGTCATTTACATATTTCTAAAAATATAATTAGGAAGCAAAAAACTATGACAACTTGCAGTTGTTAATTCGGAATAATGCAATGCATCTTTGAATCCACCTCAAAAATATAGTTGTAGTAGGACTACCCATCTGTGCATCCTTTTTATAATGAAAGCTATGCATCCACGTGTATAGTGCGTATATGGAAATAAATTTAAAAGAAGCTGTCGCTAACAAGGAAGCACGGCAATACCTCAATGATGTTCAATTGTATTTTGTTTTAGTAACTGTGGCTATACTTACACAGATATACAAAGGACATCCACATCAGCTTTTTTGCCTTCTGATATGTAAAATTAGCTGCAGAGTGATACACACACGCACACACACACACACACACACACACACACACACACACACACACACACACACACGCACAACTGCATTATTACATATGAACTTTTTCCATATCTCAACTGCAGCAAAGAAGTCTGCTCTCTATAATATCCACGCCTTAGCATATTTATAGTGGAGTGATTATTTTAGAATTTTAAGTTATACTGTCCATTCCTGTCCAAAAATTGCAATCTATTAATGACATAATTTACAATTTTGAGGCCAGCGATAATGGTGATTAACACGGTTACTCTTTGGTGATTAAATACTTTCCCTTATACATGTAAGGAATTAGATACACCATAGTATAATGAAATATGCTTCAGTAGGGGTCTATATCACATAGTCGAAGTTCTGTAACTTGGACTACTATATGTACAAACACATATGTCCAAAGTTACAGAACTTCGACTATCCCCCGGATTCATGAATCCTCCATGTAAGACTAAATAAGTCTTACTCGGAAACTGCAGTTGAACGGTATGACATCAGCATGCCATGCATATTCATGAGGGCATGCTGACACCACTCCAAGTCTAACATGGACCATGCAGGAAGGCAGGGGGCGTGTCTGACTGCCGAGCAATCCTAAGGTCCATGCCCCTGCAAGTGTCTGAATTGTGAAATGTCAACACATGAGCGAGTCCGCTCAAATGTCAACATACCCAACACTACACTACCTCACATTGTAAACCCCCAGTAGAGTTATAAAATGTAAAACTTTTATTTTTTTTATAATTCCCGATATAGCTGTCCGTGTTTGCGCGGGTGTGCCCATAGCTTAGCTGCAGCTAGCAATGTCGACACTGAAGAGCATAATAACAAATGTTTATGCAAATCAATCCAAATAGCAATAGCGTAGTGGTAGAGCCTTTGCACAAAGAGGAGGCATTCACAGGTCGAGTCCCACCACTCCCCTTTCTATTTTATGTTTTAAATTAGTATATGAAATAATTCCTGACATATATGAATAAAATATTACTAAAAAGCATTGAAATGGCCTATGTATCAGTGAACAAAATGTATATATAGAAATGTAAGAAGGATCTTGACATATAAACGCCTGTAGCTAAGCAGCGCTTTACCCAGTGCAATCAAGTTGCCCACAGCTAAGCAGCGCTTTACCCAGCACAATCTAGCTGACCACAGCTAAGCAGCACTTTACCCAGCACAATAAGTTTGCATGGAGCTGTGCGCTAACCAGCGCACCATAGGGCAATGTGGAGCAACGTGGAGCAACGTAGAGCAAAGTTGCCTAAACACAGCCACACCCCCTAGCCTGTCTGGACAGTAGTAAAATAAAAAGCAATGACAAGGTTCAAACCCGGGACACTGTGCACCATAATCAAAGTACTGAACCACTAAGCCATGACAGCTTAAAATAAACATCCACTGTTAACATACATATACATATAAATGGTAGATTAACCATTGCTAAGCAGGTCTGCAGTCAGCCGAGAATTTTCAAAAACAGCCAGTCACAAAAAAGTATGGGAAATGCGGCATATTTAAGCTCCATAGGTGGGAATACTTGCCATAACTGATTGTAGCTCCCATCTTCAGTTAGAATGTCTGATGCTGGAGAGGGTACTCGCTTTTGAGTGCAACACTGGGGCATCGAGGAGTCAAAATACATGGTTTGGCTCCTTGTCCACCGTCATGAGTCTAGACTCCTGCAGGGCCAGTTCCAAGGGACGGAGTATAAAGCAGAGGCTTGGAATCGGTTAGCTCATGATCTCACCAGTGCCACAGGCCAGGCGTCCCTCGGACTGATGAGCAGGTCCATCACCACCATGCAGACCTGAAGAGATGGAAGCAGGACCTACTGAACCAATGGATCCAGGAGGCCCGTCATATGCAAGATGCCCCACTACTGAGTAGGTAGCCATGGAATGCAGTATGTAAGACATGCTAATATAGTCTATATAATGGATAGGTATGTCTCAATATCCCTTCATTTACTTCACAGCTGCAGGTGTCTGTGCTGCGAATCAGCAAGCCTATGCAGATGGGCAGCTAAGGCTGCCCACCAGGCAGGTCAGTAATTATTCTGCATGTATTGTTATATAAAATACGTGAGAGAGCCTGAAAAAAAGTGTTGTAGCCCAATAATACAGCTATAAAATGCCCTGAATAATTTCTCTGCATGTATTGTTATATAAAATAAGTCAGAGAGCCAGAAATAGAGTGTAGTAACCCATTAATAAAGGTAAAATAAGTCTGGAATACTATCTCTGCATGTACTGTCATATAAAATAAGTGAGCGAGCTTGAAAAAGAGTGTTGTAACCTATCAATAAAGGTATAATATGTCTTGAATAAGCCTTCCATATGCACTGTAATATCAAATAAAGGAGAGAGCCTGTAGAAACGTGTGTAATGCAATTAATAAAGGTATAATACTTGGATTGTGTCTGTGTCACTTACTTTGAAATGTTGTTGTACCCTTGCATTAAATAAATAGTACTGTTGTATTAAGTGCTGTCAACCCACAGTTTTGCAGTCCCATATAAAGTGGAATAAGGAAGTGCCAGTAGCTGTGAAGCATATATACAGTCCTCAACAGTCAGTAAATGGTTGGCATGCATAGGTAAATCTGGCACACGAGTAGCTTGTCAATGTGTTCCCCAGAAATGTGAGTGTGCTACATGAAATGTAGGGTTCTGTAGAAATTTAACTGAAAATGTCACGTGAACACATCCAAATATGTAGATACAGAAATATAAATAAAAAATATAACTATGTAGCATTAACATCTGCATTTTGGACAGTTAGTATGTCAGATATAGGTCAGGTATATAATGAACTAGCCAAACCCATTACACAATCTAATGCATGTTGCCTAGTGTAATAATACATGTAGGGGATATACACCTGCAGTCAATAGGAATGTAGTGTAGAGTAAAAGTACTTATAAGATGTTAATGGAGGTTTCTTTTTACACCCTACTCTATGTGCATAAACAATGCAATTCCACACCTCAATGGGTATGTCTAATCTCAAAACATTTGTTATGACATATGTCATATTGTTCTATAAATATCTGCATTTACTTTGATGCATGTGCCCTGTTCAAACACCACAATCTTGGTGGCCTGTTGTCACCAATCATCCCTGCATGCTGTTGTAATGTCCACTGTTGTTCAATATATGCATGTGTTATGCTTGCTGTTCAACTGTTGGAACCCTGGTGTGTTGGGTTAATGGGAATATTACTGCATGCTGTTAGAACTAATTTGGAATGCTGTTGTCTATGTTGTAATTAAACACACCTAATCACAGAATGTATGGGAAGGTCGGTCCCAGAGGACCCACCTGTCCCTCCTCAGCTGGCGATTGAACCTGTCACCAACAGGTCTGGTGCCCAGCCCGGGCTACCCTCCTCCGTTGGTCCTGTGCCACCTTCGGGTGGAAGTGCTGCAGGGGATGGGGCTCATCCCTCCCCTGCAAGCATGGGCGGAGAAGGGCCACCTGTCACCCTCTGAAGGGTCCGGGTTGTGGTGCGTAGGGAGATCCAGCGTTTAGTCGCTGATCCCCTATGCCAGCTCGAGTTGAGAGTGGGGCGACTCACAGGTGTGCCTGCCCCTCCTACGCAGCCCACAGCACAGCCACCCTTGGGGCTGAGAAGGTGCAGTGGTGACTGCCCATGGGTGGGGATCTCAGTCCCACTGTTACCATCTGTGGGCTCATGGACTTGCGATTTCCAAACATCCCTCCCCATCAATTTTGTTCACCAACCCCATGTGTCATACTTCGCCCCTGTATGCGTCTTGTTTGTCTTGTCTGTTTACCTCCCCAACCTACCTCCCCAAATATACCTACTTCCTCTATCTCATATTCCACTCTCACCTGAAAAAAAAAAGGATAATCTGTTCTCACAAAAAAATTACTCCCCATACATAGCTGCCCATTTCGCACACATGTCTGCTGGACATGTAAACTGATAATTAGAACTGGCAGTACAACAGACTTTGTTGTCATCACCCCTCTCTCAGGGGTGGAAGGTTTCAAATTTCACTCCAAGTTTGTAACATATGCACAGCTGTTGCTGGTAAAGAAATGGGCAGCTATGGACCTTCCCTACACCCATCCTGCACATCCCGAGCTGGTTTCCTGACTGTCTTTCCCTCTTTGTGCCCCCTTTTTCACCACTTTCCTATCTCCCCATTTTCTTTTCTTTCAAAGAAATTAATGCGGGGGTTAGCAGGAGTAAGCACTTTTAAGCAGTAGTTAGCAGGTTTGAGTGATTGTGCGCATGTGTGCGCTAAGCTTAGCATCGCTAAGCGTCGCACAAACTTGTGCAAACCCGCTTACAACTGCTTAAAAGTGCCTTAATCACTCTGTATGTCAGAGCCCTCATTCTGCTCAGCAGCAAAATAAAACACCTCTGTCAGTCTCAAACCCCAGACCTTGGACACACTTGACTACATGAAGTACCACGAAGCCACAGCAGATATATAATAACTTGGTGCTGAAATAAATACATCATGCAATACAATGAGTGAATGTAAAGGAAAAATAGGAAGGCCATAACACAAAGCTTGTTCTGTGGATCTTTACCAGCAATTGTTGTGGAATTGCATTACATGACTGTGATAAGAGAAGCAGCCATTCTAGCAGCAAATAATGTTATAGAGGCACTTTACAACCCCCACACAGTATCATAGCAGGACAAACACTGGCATATCTGATTAGGGCAGAGGCCATACTTCCTGATTGTGAAACATATTTTAGCTGTGTCCCTCTGAATCCATCTGAAAAGTACTGACGTTAGTCAGAGAGGTGGTGTATTACACAATGAATAATCACAATAATAACAGTAGACACTGCTTGTACTTCATAAAAGGAGTACTAATCCATATGCACTGCTTCACTCACGTCTACACTTACTGTCTCTATTAGTTGGAAGGTGTACCTCACTTTTAACTACCTATCCCTGACTCCAAGCAAATATGTATCCGAGTGTTTCATAGGCCTGGCAGAGGCACAAATACACAGGCATATCAGCTTATCTGCTGTTACTCACTTTGCAAATAGCTTTGTGAGGACTTCCACAAGCATACCCTTATGTAGGAGTACAACACAGAAATACCAAAGGATGTAGCCATGTACTGGTAGCAACTGACTGTAACAATGCCATTGTACCAGTGCTGAAAAACCTGTGGGTTGCAGAGACAAATAATAACAGGCTAACATCCAGCTACCATCTGGATAAGTTCACAGTTGGGAACTATGCAGACAGACCTGCCTTGATAAACTAACAGGCATGCACCAATCCATTAAGTCCAGTAAGATAACACTCACACAATAAGACATAATGCTCTCTGTATGTCTGCACCCCCCCCCCATATTTTAAATATACATGTGTTTAGGGTCAACCAAGGATGTAGGTAGGCATACTCAGTAGTGGAATTTTCCAGTTGACCTGAGACTCCTGTGCTAATGTCAACAATAAAAATACACAAACCCTGCAGAAGTGAGTACATCAATATGCACAGTATAACAGTCCACAAACAGTTCATGTGTCAAAAGAATACTTCTCAATAACTACTTTTGTATGGCAGTTAATTTCATAAGTAGAAAAGAAACTACATACTCACATATATCTTGTGTAAGCATTTGTAGGGGTGAGTTAAACTCTACACTGATAGCTCTGTACTGAAAGTGGCAACAGTCAGGTCTGAGTACAACATGTACATCACTGTCTACACCTCTAGCTTCATTTATAAGATGTATACCAACCTTCTGACTTAAACAACAGTGTCCACAGCAAACAAGCATGGGCCCCACTCTGGAAATCTGAAAGGGCTATGCTTACAAAACTTAGCAATTTATAGCATTGGGTTGCTATGACACTGAATAGTGCAATTACCACACAGCAGGCTGTATGCATTTACCAAATGCTGGGCACTAATTGGTGCAGAGGTCATCACATGCACATGTGCAGATACCTATAAAAGCAGACTGTACTTGCTATCCCCACATGCAATCATTACATTGCACATGATAAAGCATCACTGAACTTGGGGAGGAGTAAAAAATAGTTATTACCTAATAACACAAATGTTTAATTAAGTAAAAAGACTTGAGTGAATTACCAACCAAATATATTAATTAAGTAAAAAAAAAAAACTTAATTAATAACCAAAAGAAATTAAGTAAAAGCAATCTTTACTTAAGTAACACCAAAAAAAAAAAAAAAACAAAAAAATTGTCAAAACATACACAGACGGACCTGAAAGTTATGTAACACATATGTGATTACCGGCAAGTAGTAGATGTTTATGAAGAGTACTGTAAATACTTTGAAACATGCATATGTGGCAGCAGTAGGTATGTATGCACTGATGCCATGCATGACTACTGCCATGGACAGATTAGTGGGTAGCTGTGTGCAGTGGGACATAACTGTGACATATGTAGCTCAGCCTTTAATATCAAACATCCGATCATGTCATCTATGTTCTGTACAGTACTGTGTATAATGGCTGTCTGGGGGAGTAGTGCAAACAGCTATATAAACCTGGATGTGACAGAGTAACACATGCATGATAGTCATATAATGTGTAGCTTAGCATTGGCAACTGCTGTACCAGGCTAGTATAGTAATGTAGCATTAGCAGCTATAAATACTCCCTGTAATATTACTGTTATGCACACATGTGACAACTGTTCATGTTGTAGCAAGGCCCAACAGGTCATCCGTGAGGTGAGGTCTACAGACGTACAACAGTGTGTACCTTGTGTGTGTATGGCACACACATATGTAGAGATATTTATGTGTCTGATATATTAGCATCTTAACATGTGCATAGAGCAAGGCACATACTGCAACTGTTTGTGAAGGGTGGACATATATATTTTGGCGAAGGTTGTTATGTGCATAATTTCATGTAGGTTGTAGTGTGTGGCAAACAAGACAGCATACATTGCTGGTAAATGACATGTGGTGTTTAAATGCTGTGGGTATGATTTGCTAAGTTTATAGTCTTCCAGACAGGGAGTCCTGCTAAAGATACATGGCCTGAGAATACCCTCAATGCATTCTGCACAAGACTGTGCAAAATTATTACATAACTGTATCTCTCTCAACCCTTGATTAATTGATATTCCCACCATGAAAGGTGGACTGTATATGTGCCTACATGTAAATCTATATGTACACCAATGGATGTTTATATGTACGGTCAAGCTCAATGTTGCAAATGTATTGCCATCCCTTTTGTTAAAAAACCCTGTACCCATGAACTACCACATAGGTGGTAGTCTACTCAACACCAAAAGTGTGATAAGAGGCCACGGGACACAGGTGGACAGTAGTGTCCCTTCTGATAATCACAGTGTCACACTAGTCATGTAAACTGTGTATGGTCCACATGTCATCACAAAAGGTTTGTCATCCATGGAATGAGAGGTCAGTGTTCCACTCTACTCATCAGTCATAAAACCCATCAAAGAGTACAATGGGCCTTTTGGTATGTACCTCAGAAGACATCTACAGCAACTGTAGATGCCAGGCACAAACACCACAAAGAGTATTACCAGACTCAAACACATGCCCTATGCAGACTGTCTTCCAAAACCACAGCTACACTGTGTCACATACCGCCTACCCAGAGCCAACCTCTGCCTAACATACAAAGCTATGCCAAACCCACAGGTGTTGGACATGCTCCATGTAAACAGATCAAAATCCCTACAAGCTACACACTGTACTGATCTAAACCTTGCAATGTCAAAAAGCAGAAAATGCTGTAGTGGTACTTTCTCATCTCAGACAAATACCATACTCTGGAACTAACTACCTATCAATAGCAAAGAAAGGTCCTCATTAGCAGTCGTCATGAATAATCATGATGAATGGATGTGAGATAGGAAATACAACCCGGGAATCACCTCTGTGGCTCTGCATGACAGGGGCACATGAACTTAAATTACATGGGTGTTGAAGGGCAGGGTACCATATAGCTAGGCTTCTATAGACCCTATGCCTAATAGCCTATGAGCTACCTAGGACCCGATACACACATGTACATGTTGCATTAATTGCTATGTGAGGTTGACTGAATGTGATGGTGAATGTGTAGGTGAATGTGTCAATGTTGTGTATATGTGTGATAGCCTAGTGGGAAACTATTTATATCATGGCATGTAGTGTTCTAGCTCTGATCCCCGCAAAAGATATGTATGCCATTGCTAGGCAGGAAAAGCAGCATGGTATATGGTGTGACATAGTCCCATGGTGTTGACTGGAGTGTGCCATTGTAGACTAAAGCAGTACATGTATGCTTATTTATTGTTAACACTAGTGAATACAAATCCCATATGAATTATAGTACTACCTGAAGCTGTAGGCCTAAACAACACAGTATGGTGTACATCCACATTGCTTGGAAACACTGTTTTGTTTGTTACCTGTAGTCCTCACACATTACATACCTCAGGCATAAGGTTTTGTAAGTGCTGACACACAGTACTGTATGGTGCACAGGTAAAGCTCATCTAGGTTGCCATACCTTTGTGTCTTGTAGGTATGTCTGATGTGTGCGTGGGTATGCCTGTAACATGGCCTCGGTTGTATGTATGTTACAGGATATAAGTGCATATCTAGCAACATGTATAGTGTAGTACAGCAGTATGCCATCTATATTGATGAATGTGCACATATGTTACTTAGGGGTTTGCTATCAACAAGTAGTGTGGTGTACTGGTAGTACTGTAACTGTACTTTACAATCATTTCAATGGATGACATATTTCTGTATGCATTAGCTTCATATATACCTCCTGTGGCTAGGTGGTGCATTGTGTCACATACAGTGTGCCATGTGCTGTTGTATAGTCTTACATACTGGTTTCACTTTGTTGCTGTGCAGAACATGGTTTAATATATAGAACATGCCAGGCACTGTCAGGCAGTTGTGGGCTGAGCACTGATGTGTGGTATTAAAAGTGTGTATCTACTGACATCCAATAGGTTGCTATATATGGCATTTGACTGATATCTGTACTTTAGAATGTTAAGTGTGCCACAAGACTTGCTCACAATAATTGTTTTATTGTCTTCCAGGGACATATCTCATCATTGCAACCCTGCGTATTCCCCTGAAGAGGAGGAAATAATTATATCCACACTATTACAACATCACACCCTGCTGTTCTCCAGAACCAGCCAGGACCAGCATGAGCGCACTGCACTGTGGCAAGATGTTGTCCATTGGGTTAATGACATAGGCATGCATAACTGGACTTATGAGCAGGTACGCCATCACTGCAGTGATTTAATCAGACATGTCCGGCAGCATGCCTCCGATGTCCGCAGACAACAGCTTGCCACAGGTGGTGGTGCAGCATCACATCCGCCCCTCACCAGAGTGGAAGAAATGCTCCTCAGCATGGTGGCTCCTGGACAACCACTACAACAGACATGTGTCATCATGGAGGCCGGAGTCACCCAGCAAGTTGACTCAGAGCGTGCAGGCAACATGCCATATCTGTATACTACTGTTTGCTCGATTGTTAGAACATGCATATGTCAGATGTGTATTGTGTATTTGAAAGATGTGGAGCCTGGTGTTGTGCAATACTGATAATTTGGAACATAATCGGTATGCCTGTGACTGTCAACCATTGTACTACTGTAAAATTGCAAACTCACAGCAGCAATGCCACAGTTGTTGACACTGACAAACTGGCTCATATCCTTGTAGGTCCCTCTGGTGTGACAGCAAGACAGCAGACCCATGCTGGTGAGTGTTCTTCATTTAATATGGCAAATACCATGTGCATGTCATAGGTGAGTTGTAGGCCATATACACATATAAAACACTTACACATAATGCATGCTCTGCAAGTTTTCTGTGGGACTATGCACATCCCAGTAACATGAGTAGCTGCCTCAAACACATGCTATACACAGAGCATCCCAAACAATTGTGGTACACTGTAGTGGACATTGTATAGGCAGAGTCAATACACATGCACACAAAATAGACCACCTTGTCATATGCAGTACGTGTTAATATGATACACATGGCGTATTTAGACACCTGTTGTAAGGTCAGACTCCAGTATCCTAAATGTCATCCACACAGCACACATGCTATACCTGAGGGGTAGAGGCCTATCATGGGGCGGTGCAAAACTCTTCAACAAACAAGACATTCATGTTAGGCAATACTCCCTATTGAACACCTTACATACCCATGTAACAACTGCCTGTGAAATGGTTAATGTAGCCACAGTGCTGCAGTTCAGGTACAGCAAGATAGTTGCTAGTGTGGCACACATTAGTGGCCTTGAGTGACCACATGATGCTGCCTGATGATGGCTCATGGTACTACACTACATCCAGTTACAGTAACTACAGTACAACACATAACATTCATTGCTATACACCTGATAGTTGTGTGCATCCAGCCATGGTATGTATACCTGTGAGTGATGGTGCACAGGACATTGAAAAGCATTTAATATTTGCACAGCAATGTTGTGTCCATGTACACATTGTGTTCCAGGGTGAGGCCAATCATTGAACAACACGCATGCATCAAACACATGTATACTGTTATTAACAAGGACTCACTACACTCGCACTGCATGCTGTTGAGCAACACACATCTTGCATGCTGACACGTGTGATAGGACTCGTTGGCTTGTGATACTGTACTCCACCATCAACCACTAATAGGTATGTTCTGGATTGCTGTTGGTGTCTGTGTGTGTGTGTGTGTGTGTGTGTGTGTGTGTGTGTGTGTGTGTGTGTGTGTGTGTGTGTGTGTGTGTGTGCATGTGCACGTGTGTGTCTACTTTAGTGAGTAGTGTATTTGTGTTCATGTGTTCATGTGTGCATGTGTCCGTGTTCATGTGTTCATGTGTTCATGTGTGCATGTGTGCATGTGTTCATGTGTTCATGTGTGCATGTCTGCATGTGTGCATGTGTTCGTGTGTGCATGTGTGCATGTGTTCATGTTCATGTGTTCATGTGTTCATGTGTGCATGTGCTCATGTGTGCATGTGTGCATGTGTTCATGTGTTCATGTGTGCATGTGTGCATGTGTGCATGTGTTCATGTGTGCATGTGTGCATGTGTGCCTGTGTGCATGTGTTCATGTGTGCATGTGTGCATGTGTGCATGTGTTCATGTGTGCATGTGTGCTAACATCATGTACAGATTGTAAAGTGTGTTTCCTGTCTCCCTCTCACTGATGATGAGGTTGTGTTGGTTGAGTGCAGCAGGGAACCTGAAGACACTGCCACAAATAGTGGAAATGATGAAACGTGTTGTGGCACAGGCAGGTTTGACAGGGTCTGTCGTTGGTCCGCCAATCAACAGTGCACAGCTTTCCACACCATCTATGTGCACATTCATACTGCCAATACATCCCTCATCACCAATGGCCTTAGCTGAGGGACAGCATACAGTAGGCATTGACCAGGATAGTGTGGTATCTATGGCACATGCATCCCCTCACAGCAGCCATACCCAGATTCCTGGAATGGTACCACATAGGCAGATGTCCAGGGGTTCTCGTATGAGCACTGCTGGTCATAATGCCCCTGGCATATGTGCCCCCACAGGTCTTACATCCTCAGGTATTTTCCGGGCTGTAATGCAGGCACAGGCACGTATGGAACAGTACACCAGACAGGGACTGAGGGCACAGAGGGCCCATAACACCGCTATCAATGACAGTATCCGTGACCTTGCCGGTGCAGTGCATCACTACACCGAGGTCATTGATAGATGCTGGGTGGAGACATTAGATGTCCTCCGCAATGTCATGTCCATGTGCCAGGACAGTGCAGGATGGCCGAGACGTGGATGTATACCAACAACATCATCGGCTGGCAGTCATCGCGGATGACACACAAGTCACAGCCCCTCCCGTAGTGGCAGTACCAGCCCTAGCAATGTTGGAGCTGGGCTGTCAATAGACCGTCATAGAAGACCACATGCACATGGCTCTGGCCAGTCCCAGCAGGGACATGGGTCTAGATGACATCCCTCTGCCTCTGATGATAGTACCCAGTCTGGCTTAGTTCCCGATAGTGTCCGTTGCACCCCTGCCAGGCACAGGTACTGTGTCTGTGGCCAGAGACGGTGATCTGTACAGCTTGGCAGGTACAGTTTGTGGCTGTCCCACAACCTCCCGTATATGGCAGCCTCATGGTGGAACTGTGTGCATGCAGACACACACACATAATCCAAACACCTAGGGCTAACACATACACACACACATTACATCAACATTGACCTATGCTGTACTGTTGTCCCTCACACACACACACATACATGTCGATTGGATGGGTCATTGTTGGACTCTGGCAAACCAACAGCACACCCTGTGCATATGATGAAACTGTACCACCTCCTGTCATCTGTAACATTGATGCAGGAGCAGGCTAACATGGTGCTGATGCACAGGGTGACTTTATAGCAGTGTAGCAATATTAGCATGTTGTCAACAATACAGTGTAATGATATCCCTGTAGGTATATCTGAGCAGGCATGATGCATTAAAGCTATGATTATCAATGTAGTATTGTTTACAACAGTGTTAATTCCAAAAATGTATTGTCCGCCCATGTGCCACTTGGCTGATGTGTGTAGTTTTGGCAGCATGTGTTGGTGAGTGGACAGTACGTGTGTGATGTGTGCAGTACAGATTTGCAGGTGTACATCTGTGAACATGGTGGAGGTGCACTGTCTGCATGTACGTGCATAGTGGACACATGGGAAGGGTGGCATGCCCTTTATTATATAGTGTCAAGACTTCATTGTTTCTATTGGTGGCTAGTATGCATTTTAATACACATATGTTTTAATTTGGGTACACATGTGTGCATGACATGGTTTGACACTATGCTGTGGGTGATACTGTTACTATCTGTCAGTGGTTTGCATTCTCGTAGTATACACAACCTCAACAGCCTGACTATAACCAATCGTTAGATGATGTCTTGAGAACTGACACACAAATGTAGGAAACTCAGTAGCATTTGCATCCGTCCGGTACTATACTATACCAGTAACCAGTGATATTGACCGCCACCCATTCCTGGGACCACTCCTGTTTGGCATATAGCCCTCTTAGGTACAAGCAAACACACTAGGGATATGTCCGTCCACATCTGGAAATGCATACAGTGGCCTACAATGCATTATCCGGATGAGACACTTATCCTCCATAAGGGTATCATACAGACAGAAACCTGTTGTCCAACCCATGCTATAAAGCTGTAAGCCAAATATAGCATTGTCATCCACATTTAATAAACATAGTATCCCGACAGTACCACATAGGTAGTAGCCCCAAACATGTAGAACTGGTACTGATGTGTACATACAGCCAAGTGTTATGTCATCTGTCCTTAGGTATTCATTTTTCCATAGGTATTCTGAAGTCCCTCGGTGTATCACATAACCAATAAGGGGTCTGTATGCATATCTGCAAAGTTGTTGTACACCTATAATGAATGTCCATTATTGACAGACTTTGTTGTGTTTGAACATGTCTGAAATATACCCCAGGCATGAACCCTCACTCACACTATTCTATAGAAACTGTCATGGGTGTGTGTGACACAGATGACCTAGGCCACAGATCACTACAGTGGCTGACCTTGTCACAAACATACATATGTGACCGAAGGTCTGAGAAGCAGCAGCACAATCTGTCATAGGTAACAGATGTATTCATGTAGAAAGTAGGCTTCACACCTACGAACTAATTGAGGTCACATGTTCATATATGTATTTGCCACACAGATACCTGAAGTGTGCAATGCACATACTGTTGTTATACTGATATGTCGTACAGTAGTAAAAGCTAAACCCACAACACATTGACCCAGAGTATCACACACACACACACACTCAGCAATTGCTGGATTCAAACCCCTACTTAACTATGTTATGATACTAGAAAAATACACATTACCACGACGTGCTATATGCTTTATTGGGAGTTTTCATTTCCACTGCTATAGTTGTAGGATGCTGACATCGTCAGACTTGCCAAAGAGGAATATTACACTTTTAAGGTGTTTTCCTAGCCTCCAAAAAGGCCAATGCTCTCAAAGGCAGTCACACAGAAACATACACACCCCCCCAAACACACACACACACACTCAGCAATTGCAGGATTCAAACCCCCTACCTAACTATTTTATGATACTAGAGAGATACGCATTAACACAACACGCTATATGCTTTACTGGAAGTTTTCATTTCCACTGCTATATTTGTAGGATGCTGACATCATCAGACTTGCCAAACAGGAATATAGCACTTTAAGGTGTTTGCCTAGTTTCCAAAAGTGCAATACTCTCAAAGGAAATCACACAGACACATACCCCCCCCCCCCACACACACACACACACACACACACACACACACACACAGCAACTGCAGGATTCAAATCTCTACCTAACTATGTTATGATACTGGAGAGATACGCATTAACATGATGCGCTATATGCTTTACTGTGAGTGTTTATTTCCACTGCTATATTTGTAGGATGCTGACATCATCAGACTAGACATGGTAATGTGTGTGCACTTAGTTTTATGCAATCCCAGGACTGAGCCATGGGGGACAGCAGGTGTTACCAGCTTGAACAGGACTCCACAATTCTTACCTTGTGTGATCTATCTGTGGCCCAGTTGCCAATCCATCCAATGACAATACATATTTATGCACAGGTTGTTGATTTTGTGGATACAACATGTGTCTGGGATGTTGGAAAAGGCCTATTCAAAGTGTATGTGGGACATGTGTAGCTCATTTCATTGATGTATGTCCTGGGTGGATGCCTTGCAAACAGTCTAGCAGGTTTGGGAAACATGATCTGCCCATGACCAGACCAAAGTTGGTAGGGTTGTGTGTTTATAGGCTTCCAATAGCTCTGTTTCTGACTTCAATAATGATGGACTCCATGGCCTTGCAGAACAGACTTCATTGGCTTATAAGACTATAGTTCCCATGGTCTGTTGTGCACCAACACTTGTGTAGTGTAACCCATTCAACAGTTTCATATCCTGTAGAGAGGGTGAGGCTCAACAGACTGTTCAGGTGCAGGGTCTGTTGTTCTGCAGTTCACTTCTGACACATATAGGGGCACAATGTAATCCAATTGATGCCATGTTTTCAGCTTTGGAAGGAGCTGTTTACCCATTCTACATGTGATATCTCCTGGTATGATGATAGGGCCTTTTGTCAGTGGGAGGTGGGTATGTATGTATGGGCCTGTCTGACAGGATGTTGGCATTGTCAGTCATTTACAGTTGGCCCTGACTCAGGACATATATGAGTGTACATAGCTGAAGGAAGTGTCATGGTTCTGTATGGACTCCTTCAGAGATAATCTTTCCATGACCTGGATTGGATAGTGTTTGGAGTGCACATTGTTTATTGATGATACTGATTTCAGGTTTTTTATTTTCTTTGCTTTTCAACTTTCTATGAACAACCTAAATATCCATAGTACATATTTGATTATGACAGGGGTCCAATATATTATATATGTGTCTGTTGCCATATCACTATGTGCACAAGTCAGGATTGGTGAATTGTGAGATGTTCCTGGGTTAACACATGCAACTGCCAGATATGTGTGGCCCACTGCTGTTCTCAGACACGGCCTAAGTGTGTGAGCATGCCCAGTTTGGCCTTTCAGTATGTTGTTGCCTGACATTTGCCTCATTTATTCAAGTGTGTGAGCATGCCCAGTGTGACCTTTCAGTATGTTGCTGTGTGAAGTCCACTACATTTGTTGATGTGTGTGAGCATACCCAATATTAACATTTATACTATATGTGTTTTGTAAATCAAGTTGTATTTTTACTGCAGGGCTCACCTTTGTGTCATAACTTTACAGGGATTATGCTGTGCCTGCGGGGGTTTCCATGAGACACTTTGCATAGACTTATCAACATTTCTTCATACAGGCCGACCAGTGAAATGCTGTCATGGTTTAGTGGTTCAGTACTGTGACTATAGTGCACAGTATCCTGGGTTCAAAGACTATCACTGCTTCATATTTTCATACTGGGCAGACCAGACTGCTTAAGGAACAGTAAAGAAAATATGACCATGTTTACCTGCTTTTGCTCAACTATGCCCAAACTTGCCCAACATTGCTCAACATTAACCAACATTGCTGAACGTTGCCCAATATTGCTCAACATTGCCCAGAGTTGTGCTACTTAGTGTGTGGAATTTTGTTTACATATACTAAATAGTGGTAAAAGCTGTTTAGCACTGCTTTATATTGCTTAAAACATGGCAATCATGCCTCAGGTGGTGCTGCAGGGCTGCCTATGTCGGATGCACATAGTACACTCCCTAAACATGTTTGAAAACAGGTAGTGTCAAGTTAGGCATCCCTTTTACTATATGTGCGAGTCAGAGAGAGGTATCATTTCCAGGGTTCCTATTGAGCCAGTGTATATGCTATGCGTTGTCTCTCTGCGAAGGCCAAAGCATACTGGGCACACTTCCTTCTGCCTACTGGGGAAGGCTCAGGTTGTTCCTCCTCTGAGTCATGCTCTGCCTGTGATGGCCTTGGCAATGGTGGGGGGCTGTTTGGCCCGGCCTTATGCTGCTCCTGCTGCAGCTGTTTTTGCAGGATCATATTATGTAGCATAGCACATACCATGACTATTTGGGTACATGTAGTTGGTGAGTACTGCAAGGCTCCACCACATGTGTCCAGGAACTGGAACCATGACTTGAGCAGCCCAAACACATGCTCAATTACATTTTGTGTTTGTGAGTGTGCCTCATTATGGCCTTCCTGTTCAGGTGTGTGTGCATTTCTGATGGGTGTCATCAGCCAAGGCTCCAGTGCATATCCAGCATCCCCCACTAGGTGACCATGAGGGATGTCCTCATTGGCAAATGTCTGGTACAGCTGTGTCAGATGCCAGATATGGGAATCATGGTAGCTTCCAGGGCAGCCAGCACACACATTCATTATTATGCCCTGGGCATCACACATGACCTGGCAGTTGATGGAGGGGAAACCCTTGCAGTTAAAGTAGACCCTACCCCACTCACCAGCTGGTACTTTGATGCATATGTGCGTGCAGTCTATTGCACCCATTACCTCAGGGTATTCCGCTATTTGCTGGAAAATACGCATATTGCTGGCCAATACCTCATGGGAATTGGGGAAATATACATGATCACCAACATGTGCTGACATGGCATTCAGGAACTGGTGCAGTACCCTGGATGCTGATACCTGTGAAATCCTCATCATATCACCAGTTGGTCTCTGGAAGGTTCCTGTTGCTAGTATTCTTAGGCCAGCACATACCTTGGTTTCCACTGGGATGGGTTCCCCTCTGTTGGTTCTATGTGTGAGGCGTGGCCTGCACAGCTCAACAATTTGCTGCATGAGGTCACTGTCCACTCTATAGCGCTCCACTATCTCCAGCTCATGTAGCCCCTGGTAGGTTACCCTGGGACTGTACACTCTTCTCCATCTCCACACTGTGGGTTGCTCAGCAGCATTCACATTGTCACCACCCTCAGCATGTTGCATATGCCACCTTATAACAGCAATGGCAGCCCCTAACATTTCTTTGTCTCAGTAAAGCTTTTTCAGTTTTCACTTCTATTAGCTTACTGCAGTGTTACAGTGTCTCTGAGAAAAACATAGTGGAAAGTTGTTTGCAGAGTTTTAAGTGATGGGATGGGCTGGGCTAGTGTACTTCCTGTGTAATTGGTTGATTCTGATTGTTTTCACCTGCTAGCTCTACTATTTGTTGTGCTTCCTTTTCCCTTTCTGTTTCCACAGGGGGCAGCACCACGCAAACAAGTGCAAACACGCTCACACAAGCTCACATGCACGCAAACATGCTTACAAGGCCTAACACTTGCTGACTCTGGCTTAAACGCATGCACACAGGTGCAAACGCGCATACACAGGTTTCAACAACCTTACACTTGCTTACACCAGCTTAAACGCATGCACACAGGCGCACACACACGCACACAGTCTTACTCGGTTTTACAGGCACGCACATGCACGC
>NC_056735.1:1590983452-1590985952 GCF_019279795.1 Protopterus annectens | reverse complement strand
AAAGAGAAGGAGAAGGACATCATAGCAGTTATACCCATAGAACAAATATCACATCACAAGACAGAGAAAGATTGAAAGAAAAGACAATAAGGACAGGTAAGTGCACAAACAGCTCACTACACAGCATGGGCAATGGGAAGATATCAAACAGGGTGGATATGCATATCAGATATGCTGAAATGCAGAAAAACATATCTACCTATGCACATTATGACATGTTGCAAACTGTGTGACTGTCATACCTAGATGTGTATAACCAGTGGTAGATATATATTGGAGGGTAATAAATTAGGATCACAGTACAAATTGGATAAATAAACACATATCCAAGTAGGCTGTTAGCAATGCAGGTGTAAGCCAAGCAACATTACAGATGAGCAAATGTAGGTCTAACAATGCTATATAACTCCAGCAGAGGACAGAATCAAACCAACAACCCTGCATATGAAAGGCAAACAACAAAGCAAAGTGCCAAACAGAAGTACTGCAGAAAAACAACAAAATGGCAGCTACATATACAACTAGGTGTATCCAACTCAAATATACATGTAATGGAATGTGTATATGTTGCACACATATGCCATCCAAAGGCAACACACAGGTGTAGATATGTATATATGTTTGTCAGTGGCATAAATGCAACGTACGTGAAATCAAGGTCAATACACATGCACACACAAATGACATGTAACAATATTTACAAAAAAATAGCACTACAGCTTAATAAATATAGCAGGTTGTGCATATGAACATCAGCAAAGTTCAGTGGTTAACACAAGTGTAATGAGAACAAGGCTGTATTGCAAGCAGTAGCCGGCGACTTGTATGCAGATGTCCTTCATCATAAAATGGCCATACAGTTGGCACACGTTAACCAAGTCAAAACTAATACATGCCAATGTTCAATAATTAAAAAAAGCAAACATATCTGCAAAATATAACAATGAAATATGTAGGTGGAAGGGAGGTGGACAACCAGGGCACACATCAAGGAAAAGCAGGTCAAGGTTAAGTTGGCACTTTGCAAATACATGTGTACAGCACACAGGGTGCTGTAAAAAAACAAACAAAGTACATTTGACTACATGAAAAATGTATGTCATGTGGGCCAAATGACTGCTGATGTCCACAGACTACTACAAAATGTAAAAAGAATCCAGGCCACCTTGTTGAGGAAACAATAAACTTTTATATCAAAACCACAGTTACAAAAATGAGCGCTTTCATCTACAAGCTAGACTTCATCAGATAAAACACACACACACATCTGCTACCCATTGTTTAAATAACATTTCCCCTAATATAAATCAATTAACATTTAAAGAGAACACATTTAAAAGTTCCACTTATAAAAATCCATCCATTGTTCAATTCAGGAAATAGCACCTAACAATGTATTTTAAACAAATACTTGTGTCATTAAATAAAAAAAATCTTATTAACTGAGAAATAAATGTGCCAACTTCATTCCTTATTAATATAATGTTATTAATAAAAAATGTTTGTCAAGAAAAATATTTGATCAAAAAATCACACATATATGGTCCACAGCAAACAAGTTGTTGAATATAATGTTATTAATAAAAAATGTTTGTCAAGAAAAATATTTGATCAAAAAATCACACATATATGGTCCACAGCAAACAAGTTGCTGAATATGCTAATGTTTTTTAAAAAATGTTAACTTTTTTTAAAAATGCAAAACAGAAACAAAACCATTCAGATGATTTCTGCCTTAGATATTAAAACAGGCTTGATTGTTACATATTCATTTAGTCCAGGTGGAATAAAGGACTTTAATCTAAGCTGCCATTTCAATTCTTTGCTGAGCAGAGCATTTTTAATATCTCCACCCTTAAAATTATTTTCTATGATAGAATCAATGATGCCATATTTGAAACCATTGAAAGAAGGGCATACCAAAGAATGTTTATATAAGGCGCTCGTCTCTTTTCCAGCTCTTATATCATATTGGTGCTCATACATTCTATCTTTAAATGCCCTCTCTGTTTTGCCTATATAGAATACATGGCATCCTTCACACTTAGCCATGTATACAATTATCCTGGTTTTGCAATTCCCATTACGAAATCTAGCAACGCTGTTTAAACCATTATTTAACCTAAACCATGTTTCTCTAAAAATCAAATGACATAAACTACAATTGCCACAAGAGGTGTTAGCTTTGAAAAGATTATTCTGCCTTTCTCCTTGTTCAAATATTCTTTTAAAGTTTTTCCCAGTTTTATAAGTGAAAGAAGGTTTGGACCCTACTGCATCATACACCTCCTTGTTTATTTTAAGTGTATTCCAATTTTTTCTAATTATGTTGGTAAATGATTCAGAAAACATATTAGATTTCATAACACAGACCCCATAGAAATGTTTACCTTCCTTTACTCTTTTTGTTACCTTGAATAATGTTTGTCCCAATAGTGCCACATATTTAGTTCCCCAACCTCTATACACTTCATCCAATATTTCACTAACCATTTCCACA